>NW_010323932.1:0-34516 GCF_000700745.2 Antrostomus carolinensis | reverse complement strand
CCCCTGGGCAGCCAGCTACATTAACTGGAGCCTTAGAGAGAGAAGAGCCCGCCCCGTACAGATTTCCCCTTAAAAGCCCTTCACAATGTGTTAAAATTACATTTTGAATAACACTCTCTAGCTTTTTTTTATTAATTTTTTAACATGTTTTTGCCATCTGAGAGTTTCTTCGTAGCAGTAGTAGTGGGAGGTCATATGGAAAACAGGAGGTTGTGCTCTTTTCTCCTCCATGCTCACAAGTACCATGCATTTGTTGTTGCCTCCTTGAGAATCCAAAATAAATTAAAACACCTCCTAGCTATGTCATGAGTCGTAAGGGGAATCTATGACAAAAGGAGTGGCTTTTCCAGGTCTTCCCATGGGCTATTTCTGGGCTGTAAGAAACCTTTCAAGGGAAGGAGCAGGTATGGACATACCCTCTTCTGGGGTGGTGGGGTTTCCCTTTACCCATCGCAGATGCTCAAACACACCTTAGCATTTCTAGACTGCTCCGTTTGTGGTGAGATCATTTCAGCCTGGCTATAGATTGCTGAAGAAGGACGTTTATTTATAATACGCAGCGTAGGAAATTAGGCCATTGTACTTCTGCACAGGGGAAAGATTCATAAAAAGTCACACAGAATTATTCTTATATAAGTGACAATGACATCGTTGTAAGGAGGAAGCAGAACTTTATTTGTCTTACTTAAAATGATATATAGAGCACTTGTCTGTTTATTCCACTGCAAACAGCTTCTGCAAAAACAGCAGTAATTCCCTAGGGGGTTCTGCTGATAGTTATAAGTTACTTGAGCAAAATCTCTCAAGTGAGCTACTGCCTTACAGGTAGCCATTATTCTAGATTCAAAGGGCTTTTTGTTGTTGTTGTTTGTTTGTTTGTTTTTTAAAATTATGTTCTGTGTAATATTGCTTTTTAAAATATAAATTGTGTCATAACACCGCTACTTTTCAAGTAGGTAAGTATCCGTATCTAAATCAAAGGATGTACTGCCAAAGGAGAAACCAGTCAATAAATTGGCTTCATAATCAAATCTGGCTCAGGTTAAAGCAAAGTTAGTTTGATGGATTCAGCTGAAACCTAGTAAATAGCAGCCTACATAATTAAGCTGCTCTACCTTCATGTAGTCTCCCTGGAAGCTTATGGGCATCTCAAAGGCACAAGAGTGACAATAAGGAGCTAAGCCGAGGAAATGAACAGGCAATATTGCCCACCCAGATGTCATTCCTTACCCCCATTACCATTGTCTCACCTCTCAGAAGGATTAGCAGAATTTGTCTTCAATTCTTTGATGGGACCACAACATCTTCCTCTAATTTAAGGATGGATTCTGGATCTGAAAATCAAATAACTAATATTATGCAATGGGCAAAAATCAACACTGAAACTTGGTCTTGCTCTCTTTTTCTCATTTACGCAAACTTATGAGCCTATTGTCTATGAAGTCTCAGCCTTCAGCAGCACATTTAGAGAGTGTTTTTAAACAGATGACAGGAAGAAAAGAAATAGAAAAGCGGGATAAAAACAAGCCTTGTAGTTCTCACAAACAGTTTGCGTTTTTTTCAGGGAGGGAGGAAAGGGAGTAATGAATTTTCTTATGAGGCCAAAAGGAATGAGAATTGGCACTGAAGCTGACATGGGTTTGCACCATATTCTTATTATTAATTAATTGCAGTCATCAAAATATTTCTTCAACTAACTCAGCTTTCCATAGCCCATTTTCCTTCTTGATTGGTATTTTTCTGGTTGTTCAGAAAGAAAGTAAATACTGCAAGGTCTGTAGTTTATTTTTAGTGTTTTAGTCTCAAAAAAGAGGTTTTCAAAAGCTGCAAATGTGTGAAGTTTGGCTTATTTATTGATTGGGAAAAACATCAAAACCAAATTAATTTCCAGGAAATTAATGCAATGTTTCTAATTTACTTTGAGAAGTCATCATAATTTCTTGACTATTTTTGGTTCTTTGGTGACCCAAGGAAAATCTCTTTCACTATGGCAAAGCTTCTTATTCTAATAATAATTACCTGCTTCACAGCAGTGTGGTAAGATTCAGTTAATTAGTGTTTTCAAAGTGCTTTGAGATCCTAGGACGGAAGATGCAATAGAAATGCAAAGTATTATTATTATTCAGAGTTAACAACCAAATTTCAACCATTTGCACTTATCCATCTTAACAGCATGTACTCGAGGGAAGAAAACACATAACTTGTCAGCAGACAGTCCTCTTAATGTGGGTTATAAAACCACCTTCTTGATTACCATCTGGAGTAACATTCACAAGTGAGGGATAGCAGATGTGTGCGCATGGAGAGATGCATCCCACTTTCCCAATCCATTGGACGCATCAGTGTTACCATACTGTATCCATCCAGCCTGGGATTATGCCTCTGAAGCCTTCCATCTCTTGATGCTTAAGGACAAACATGAGCCACTCTTGCCTTTCCCTCCATCTCTTCAGGAAAAATAAAACCTCAAGCAAACTCCCCCTTCCTCCTTCCACTTCCCGTTTTCACAATAACAACGCAGCAACAGACTGTGCAATGCTCTACAGTGGATGAAAATGTCTTCCTGACCCCTGTGTGCAATTAGTTTCCCCCCAGGAGCATCAGATTTGATTATTTTTGCCGTTATCTTCGCTTGTACAGCCACAAGTGTTATTATCTTGTCTCCATTTTTCAGATAGGCTCTTTTTTCCCTTGAAGATTAGCCTGAACCTTCCAGAGCCCTTGCAGCAAGGTGCCCCGTGGTGCCCCGCAGGGTGTGCTGCCTCTCAGAGCGGGGAGCAGCGTCAGCCGACGGTCGGCTTTCACATCACTTCTGGACTTTAAGACATCTCCAGACGCCTGCTGGGCATGGGTGGGGATCTCTACAGGGACATGGAAGTTTGTGAATGATCTGCAGAAGAGAAATTTGATGGGGTTTAACGAGAAGAAATGGGTGGCGTGACTTAATTTAATACTGTTCAGACTCTTCTGCCATCCTGCCCCTTTTTATAGGATGAGGAGGCAGGCACCTGAAAAGAGTTATTCTGCAACGCTCACCCATGGAAAGCCAGCACTGAGCACACATGGTTTCATGGAATATTAAATGGACAGCCCTGGTGCCATTTTATTTACACACCTTGGGTGGGAATAAAATTAAGGCAATCCTACTCTCAGGACAGGAACATCAGTCCTTCCAAGCACCACACAGTGTGCTAACAGGTCCCCACCAAAAAGTGGCACAGGCAGAAAGCAAGCATGCACAGCCGTGAGGGACGGCGTGAGCTGTGTCATCGGAAAGGCTTGTGCGATGTTATCCACAGGTTCGGGGCAACACAGCAGTTCCCAGAGGTGCTGTGTCCCAGGTGCCATCCGTTTCATGGCTGCTCTCTCTGCTGCTCTGTGTTTTATGGGCAGGTGGGGCTAATAAAACACCTCATACATTCAACAGGAGCCTCTCTGCTGATACAGGCAGGCTTTGGACCAGGCCCCCATGGTCTGCTCTAAGTCAGATGCCGACGTGTTCAAACTTCAGAGGTGGGAGTGCTGGAACACTTAACTAAGTGCATATGAGCTGTTGTAAGAAATGCACTAACAAAATATTTATTAAATGAGCCACTTCCTTATCCTACTTTCAAATTGCATTAAAAAGGAAAAGATTTACAAGTGACAGAAAACAATATGTGTTGCAATGATCTCACAAAGCAAGAGAAAAGCTCATTTTGGTCTAGCAGGTCTTCTTGTACTGCCACTTATATTTTTGGTGGTGAGCTAGGGTTCAAAGGAGCATGGTGTATTTATCACTGCCATAGTTAATCCTATCATGAGAAAATATAAACAACCTTCTCCCACATTAGCAGTGTTTACCTCATATTGCTCTAGCATTCATTTTCACTAATATGATACAAAAGTTTAATTATGTATAAGTGTTTTTTAATGTTAAGTAAGTGAAAACAGGTGGGTAATTTACCTCTGGCTCTATACAGATTGGAGCTGGCATTTCACAAGGAAGATGCTGGACTCTTTCTTCTGTTTTTTAATATATAATACTTTTTATTTTCCTGGTGTCTGCTGCTACTGTTTAAAGTTTATGCCACCAAGTCAAAGACATAAGTGCTACCATGGTTTTGGAGCCAGCAGAATGAAACATTTGTTTAGAAAGGTTTCAATTAGCCATGGAATGAATGCATTTGACGTGAAGATGGATATTCTTTACTCATATTTGTGTTAAGACTGAATGTTTTGCTTGTGTGAGTTACTTAGGAGCTAGTGTGTGCTCCTGGGGCATGGTCTCTCCTGGAAGAAAGAACCCTAAAATGGAAGACACAAGACCAGTGCTGAGCTGTGGTTTCTCTGTTGTAAGATGGAGGATGTGTGGGTTTTACATAAAATTTACTGGATATCCCATTTCTACTATCACCACAGAGTATGTTTTTATTCGTCCTTTCCTATGAATACAGTAATGCCCAGAAACCCCAAATGAGAGATATCATACCATGAAAAAACCATATAAAACACAAACAGAGTTTTGACCCAGCAAGCACCCCATCTGTACATGGATGGTCCCCTATGTAATGGATGGGAAGAGGCTCAGGAAGCAGTGAGGTCAATGGGCTTTGCAGGGTCACACAGGTCAGACCCCACAGGGAGACCTGGTGCTCCTGCGTCCGCTCCACTACACTATGTGGCTTCTTGTACTCAGGATTGAGCTTAATTTTCACTTCAAGAGAGTTTTTGACTCCCAGCCTAGTGTTGCAAGATTCTTTCTTTTAATCTTTGTTCCTTTTTTTAGAATTCCTTTCTTTGAAACATTTTGCTTAGTAGCAATTGCTGTTAAAATCTCACAGAACATTTGCAAAAGTGACAGCCTAATTCTAGAAAATTTGAAACATTTAAAAGGGATTTGTACAGAATTTTGGTGCTGAAAATCTTTGTTGGTGAAGTTTTGTTCACTGAAGTTAACTAGGCAATATTTGCAAAGCAGGGGCCTTAAATCTGAGTGTGCTTTGCTTCCATGCTTCTCCTTGCTATATTTGGCATAACTGGAGGAAAAACTGTATATCAGAGATTCTGTTTTAAGGCAACAGATGGGGATTTCAAAGACCTTAGAAATGGTATGGAAAACATTTGCTGAAAATTAAGAAATTTCCAGTGAAAACCCTAGGAAAGAAAAAAAAATCTGGTAGCATAAAACAGCTATTAACATTTGCTTTTACACTAAATCAGGGCACTAATTAGCTCTCAGTGCTGCAAAAAAAAAAGTGAAATTTTACAGTGTCTCCCTGTTTCCTATTCAAAATAGACCTAGATATTTCCAGGTGGGCTGCTTCTCCACTGGGATTGGAGAAGTCCATCCACAAGAGGCTTCCCACAGCCATCTTTGGGGAAGCCCACGTGCCCATGGCCATTGTGTGCACATCCACTCCAGAGAGCTCACGAGCAAAAAGGGCGACAAAACCAGCCACATATGAGCATGACCATGGGTATTCAAAGCATCCTTCCTTTTGGGATAGTGGAAAAGGGTGCACGGCTCCATGGGGCTGCTGGGGACTGCAGGTCCCTGCCAGCCACCGAGGCAGCGCTTGGAGCTGTTGGGGTGAGGACGACCGTCCCCACTCCCAGCCCAGCTAACAGCTCCGTTCCATTCCCAGCCCTCTCCTTCCTTTCCTTCGGGCTCTAGCCTTTCTTCGTTATTTTCCTCTGGGGCTGCAGTTTTTCCTGGTTAGCCACAGACAGTATATAAAACACATTTTACTAAAGTTCTTCCAACAAAAACTTCATTGAAACAACTTTTAAAGTTGTGAAAAAAATAACAGGAAATTCACACTTAGGCCCTTGAGGATGAAACATGACATATGTCTTCCAACACATAGGCACAATGGGGTGCACTATAAAAGTAAATAAGGATCACACCATGGTGCCTAGCTGTTGGAGGACATGTCTTTTGCCATTAAGTTATCATTTCCTTACTTTTTTGTCCAAACTCCCATGTACTTTTAATTGTTGACTCCAGTGACTAAATTAATCTTCTTTCTTTTATTTTAATAAAGCAATGTGTGACCTGCCTTAAGGTTAGAGACTAAAAATTAGCACAAGCATTAACATTTAATATACCAACCAAAATTAAGATTTACATTGCGAACAGATAAGCAGTCTAAATTTAGGCTGCTCACAAAATGAGGCTATACACAAATGTATTTCATTAATTATATATGTCTAGGAGAACTTAAATACAGCCAACATTTATGCATGCTGAGTACATGTGCCAAAAATGTTACAGTCTTGTATGGTGAATGCAGTTTTAATTTGCATGTGCAGTATATTTTTTCAATAAAAAGGGAAAAAATTCACTAAAACCTGCACGTGTTTTCGTTCTCCATTTAAAATATTGGCAAAGTAGATCTTGAGAGTAACAATCATAGACTTCACTATTAACATCCAAGATGTATTTCATTCATTTGAAAGCATCCCTTGTGAAATATTATCACCCATTTGGACACCTTTCATTCTTCAAAATGGTCAGCTCTGGGGATTTCCTTCCTTTTGGGGGTTCTGGTGCATTTTTAAGGCCAAGTAATTACTCAGAATGTGATAGAGAGGTAGAAACACAGTTGACTCTGCGGGTTCATTGGTTTCTTCTCCCACACAACAAAATAGCACACAGCCCATTGATAAAGTTACATTACTTATTACTGGAACACATTTGTGAATCTTGTTTTAAGAGATCCATTTACAGATGAAAGTGTGCACTTCAGGAGCTTCAGGCTTCTGTGGGAAAGCCAGCCTTGGTCCAAGAAGAGATCTCCTTCTGGCTCTGCAGAGATTTTTGCACCATGCAGTTCCTGCAAACTCTGAATCCTTAGAAGCCCCATATTTTTGCTTGATAGTGAAATAGCAATTTAGTCTTGAGATAAACCGGGGCACTACAGGATGACCATCACTGTCAGGTTAAAAAAGGTATTTCTACATTCCTACCTGACCATGAACGTTTTTCACATCGGAAAGGGTTAGCTGTTGAACCAAAGACCCAGTAATCTGCTGCTAGTTCCAAGGTACTTACTTACCCTGATTGCTGGGCTGAGAGTAGGTGGGCTGCATTTGTAACTGGTTCAATTTCCATGCCTGGGTCTGATCCACAAAGGGACCTACCCATCCTCTCGGCTGGGAATTAGGGGCTAGAAAGGAAGATAACTGACAACCTCAACTAAAGGAGAACATAAATATGCCTGTGAGTTGTGGAGTAAACAGTTGCTGAGTGATTAAAAGCCATGTAAAGCTGAAGTACTTAATCAGTTTTTAAAGCTGTTTGTTGCAAGCATCCTGCAAAGTGACAGATTTTTTTCTGCTATATAACAAAACATAAAATGAAAGGAACTTTTCTTCCCTCATGACAGCTTAAAGTGCTGTGCTGTCTTTTTTCCCCCCAGACTCTGAAGTGGTGTCACTTCAGGAGAATAGCTCTGCCCAGGAGGGACCAGCATGTGAAAGGGACCCATCTCTTCTCTGACTGGCATGCTGCATTACAGAGACCCACACTGATGAGACTGACCCTTTGGCAAAGGAAAGTGGAGGTTAAATACCAGGGATTAAAAATTCTCAGGGTCAAGTCTTTTATGGGAAAGCATGTTTTGCAAAAGTGTGCCTAAAAAGAGGGATGCCCAGGCTAGCAGGACAGACTGTGTTTCCCGTGATGAACACATGTTCCTGAAAGCCACCCCACATGTGAATGCTGCCCCTGGGGCAAGTGTCTGCTATAACTATCAGATTGCAGTCTAGACCTGAATGACAACAGTAAATATCCTTTCTGTATTGTCCAGAAAATTCCTAATACCCCTTCTAGTTTCTGTACCACATTACAGAGGAACCAGGGCTTTCACCACTGAAGTACTATGCGACAGAAGAAACTTGCTCATCAAAACTGAGGAACACTAGACACAAGGTTTACCACAGACAATTAGAGAGATGTTTATGTAGACAGAAATAAAGTTTCTAATCTATATCTATCATCCTTTCTATTACAAACTCTTTTTATCTATTCCTCAGAAATTATACAAGAGGGAAAGACTTGATACTCAGAGTCCAAAACACTGTCCACCAAGGGAGCAAAAGCAGTCTTCTGTCTTTGGAGGGTGGGAGCACTTCCCCACAGGAAAAGAATGATGCCACTGCTTTATACTTAGGCTGTCGGAAGAAAGCAGGGGCCATCAGATAAGGAAGGAATCTTTCCTCTCCACCCCTGCAAGAGCAAAGCAGAGCCAGACGTCAGGGCTGAGCGGCAGCTGCTTATCATTTTGGCCAACTTCATAGTAGCTCTCATGTGGTATCTGCAGAGGAAATTAGTGTATCTAGGAAAGTGGCTAGATCTCTAAAGAAAGAGTTTGCTCTTCTTCTGTTAGGCCGCTTCTTGGGAAAGAGATAAGCAGAGCAGCCAAAACTTCAGAAATGGAATAATGGGATGTGAAGGGTCCTTTCTGAAACTGCTTGGAAGCCAAGATGCTAGAAGCCAATTGTTGACATTTCTATCTCATTGCTAGCAGATGCATACATAGCAAGGCTTGGTTTGAGAAAGAGATGATCATGAGATAAAGTAATGGGAAACTGTCCGAAGGAACTTGAAGAGGCATTTGAAGCTGGAGTGACATGGCACTTTCTATTTAAGACGAGTTTTGATCAGAATCCTATCTGAATCAGACTTTAGGGCTGATGTTTGAAAAAGTTTCATATTGCACTTTTAAGTTTTGATTCAAATAATCTCCAGGTCTGAACAAGTACACATCAAGAACTTTTACACAGGCAAACTTCACTGAGTTTCATGTTGAATCTGCAGTGCTGCATAACATCAACATTTATTAGCTTATCTTTCATACTGTCTCTTAAACTTGGGACATCTTATTGACTGACAAAGCTTCTACCCTCTCCTTCAAGCCTCTCCTTAAGAAAAATCTCCACGTTGTTTTTACACAAGTTAAACAACAGCAAGTTGGGGAAATAGATAGGAAAAGGGAATATTCAATATATATAACTGGGCCTATCACAAAACTCCTCACACATACTCCTGGGAAATAATATACTGTATACTCATCTCCAGACTTTCATGCACTACTCATTTGCCTTCCTTCTACATGTTAGCATCTAGCTCTGTGACTAAGGGTTTTCTGCTGTTTTGTAACAGCTGGATGTGAGGACTGAATTAGAAGCAAAATACTTACATAGCATAGCAGCCTTTCAGAAACTGCCTAACTCTAGACCTCACAGTCTCCCTGAATGGAAGAACTGAGTCCCTGAGAGGATGGGAAGAAGGATGCTCTGTGAGTGCATCTTTTGGGATTGCCGTGAAGAGCTGGATAGGAGGGGCAGAGTATACTTCTGCTACATCTTCTGCTGGTGTGGTATGGGAAGGGCTTTACTGTCATGACTGCCAACACACTTATAACCAGCTGCCTCAGGGGGCTCTCCATGCTCCCTCAGCCCCTGCCTGGTATTTATCTGTGCCTGGAGAAGAGGATGAGTCCCTCTATTTTCAGCTCCTTCTCTTCCTCCTGTGGCACTGGGGTGGCTTCTTCATGCTCTTGCTGGAGCCTTGGAACTTTAACGTCCAGATCTCTGCTGGTCATTTCCTCAGAGGTGATCGGTCACCCCACTCCACTGGTCTCTTCTTCCCACCCCTCTGCCTGGCTGTCTCTCAGGCACCTCCTGCCTCTGTGCTCTGCTGCTGCTCTCAGACTCTCCTTCTATCATCTTAGTACTTATCTCTTTCTGCAGGTGGTAGCTGGTTATGAAGAGCCCCTGCTGCTCTTTCCTCCCCCAGGGATGGATTTTCTAGGGCAAATCTCTGACCTCAAGTTTTTTGTGGACAGAAGAGTTGTCTTGTCAGATATTTGGCTTTGCTCCCAAGAAGACATACCTTCCCTGGGACCTTCTTCTAAAGAGTTATTGGCTTTTATGTCAACCTACTGCTCTTACATTGTGAATCACTGACCAGCTCCCCAGAGGACATATGGTTCTTCAGGTATAGTGGGATGAGTACAGCAGCCCCAGACTGTCTGACTGCATCCCAAGCATGGTAAGGTAGCATTATGACTGCTCTTTAAAACTGCAAAATAAATAAGAATTAGGGAAATTATATTGACTTCACATTCAATGTCTCTTTAATGAACTGGGTCTCTGTTTTATAAGCCAGTACACTGCTTGTCCCTATAAATATCTCTGTGATCCAGTATGAAAAAAGTGTACATCAGAGATGCAAAGATTTTGTCTTCCTTGTCACTCACCAAGGAAGTATGCTTTACAATGAGAACAGCATTGTTATACATTTAAATCAGGCAGTCCTTGTAGTCAGCAACTTGTGATGGTAAAATACGAGTGTTGCCTCCATATTCTCTATGGTACCAGAGTGCAGGCTGCAGCTCCAACCCAAGCAGCGGGGACAGCATTCACAATGCATTTCATATTCTCTCCCCCAGTCCCTGATTGCTGCTTGAAGCTTTAGGAGGGACATGGCTGCAACGATAGCTGTGGGTGCTGGGTAGTAATGCACTTGTTATCATAGATACCTCAGGTTTTGTTGCCACCATAAGTGCTCTTTCAAGAGAAGTTATTGATGTTTACAAGCACGGTCTTGCATGCAGAGTTTTAGGCCATTAGTAGTCTTCTGTATTAGAAGACATAAAGGGTAGCTTAGAATAACAACAAGTTATAACACTCATTCCTGTTTCAGCTCTATGCTAATTGTCTACAATTTGGTGAGAGCCTCTGATAATAGCCTTTCAAATGCTTAAAAATATCTCTTCTGCTTTTTGGGAGCTTCTCACTGAAAAAGTCTGTCTTCATGGAGACCCTTAGGAGAAACCCTGTGACTTCACTGTTGCCTTAGTTTGTATTTGGACATCAAGCTAAGAAGGTTAAACTATGCACAGCCTATGCACAGATTTGAGGCTAGAAAATAATCAAAGACTCATTTAAAAGCTTAAGTCAGCTCCATGAACAGAACTGAGATGTATTGCTTCTTTCTGGAGCTCTTTTCAGAGCTTCCATGCAGATAAGGCTATTTGCTCTGACATTGGAGCACAGGTGAAAATTTGTTCTTGCCTGTAGCAGCTGGGTGTGAGCTCTGTATTATGAGGCCTGTATTAAGAGCATTCTCACAGTGTTGCTAGTCTTCAAGGGAGGTTTCAAAGAGGGGTAGGCAGGCAATCTACAGAATACTAAGAGAAGAACACTCACCTAGAAATTTCTGTTTAACACTTTCAGAGTGCTGGAGAGCCATAAAGGTCAGACTCTAAAGGAGGAATCTTTCCTTTGGAAAGAAGACATGATCTCTCTGGGCAAAGACAGTGAGAACTGCCAAGTAATGCACGTGGAGGGAGCTTGGATCAGAACAGGAGGCCAGGAGAAAGCTGTCACCCCCAGCAAGGATACCAGTGGATGATGCAGCCATGAAAATCTTATCTAGCAACAGTCTGATGGACTCATGCCAACAATGGCACTTAAAACACTGTCTCTTCAAACACTCCCATTTCTTAGCTTGTGCTCTGGACCATTTTTATTTAGGGCTGTTGGGAAAGATGACGAAAATGTATTAAATACTTTTACTGAGTTGTGGAGGAAAATACCAATGCTAAACCACATTTTTCTTTTTTTCTCCCACCTGTATTTGTTTTGACTATTTTGACTGTAGATATCCTTGGAGCAAGTCCCATCTGCTAATCTGTGCTGACATTTTGTTGTAATAAAGAACCTTTTTTTTCCACTGGAGCTTAGACACTTTCTTTACTACTCACAGCTAGAAATGAGAAAGAGAAAGCCATGTTCACACAACTTTTGGTCTAGTTAGCATCACACAGGAATTTGCTAGATCAAAGCAAATTCAATACTCTTCTTTCAATATTTCAGTCTGTTTCAGTACAGATGCTGCAATGTGAGAAGACATCGTTGTGACACAGTGGAAACTTAAATATGAGAGGCTATAAAGATAAACTCTATGTTGGCAGAGAAGGTCTGAAGGAGTCTTTATTCCCCGAGATATTCCAGGAAAAGTGGGATTCATCCCACCTGACTCTCAGTACTTATGTTGTAGACACGGACTCTGGTTGTGTAGGCATCATTTGGAGTTAAAAGAAGGAAACAGACCTTTCAACAGTACATCTCATTCCCCCTGTTTTTGACATCTACCTTAGGAACTGCAACCTGTCATTTTTTTTCTTCTTACAAAGTGGGTCTAGACTTGTAGTTCAGTGCTAAGACTGGAAATATCTAAAGCTGAACAGAGAAGTCTCACTTCAGCAATATATGTACCAGCCCCTGTATAATTTGGAAAAATGTGTGTGGGTTGTGGGAGGGAAGACTTTGGAAGAGAAACCATTATATCAGTCTATATGTCCGCTGTGCGGATGCTACGGATGTGACTGTGCAATAAGCGATAATGTTAATAAAGAGAAGGTTTATTCCTACTGATGTGGGATCCATATGGTATGTGAATATGATGCTAGTGAGATCCACAGGACACAGGAAAATGTGATAACTGCTAAAAACAATAACCTGGAAGAGAAGCAAAAGAGCTACACAATACACTGTCTAGAATTATCTTGGCATTATTCTAATGACCCCCCTGATATTTCACAAACCTTGATGACATCGTTGATCTCTTGTACTCTCGCTCTTTCCATGGCACATTATAGTTGTTGGTCTTCTGTTATAATATGATGCAAGGAGGTGAAAAACTCTTTCAGTTTGAGTGAAGCTAATGTTCTTCTGGGTGAGTTGTCGATTGCAGGGATGGATGCCTGCTCTTGGAAAAGGCTGGACATAATGATACTGGTGATTTCTTCAATGTTCCTAGCTCCTGATGTTCCTGCCTCCTGGAAAAGAGGACAGATACCAACCAAATATTACCTTCAAGGTACAGCACAAACATTGTGACAGGCAGTGCTCACGCCAGGCAAAAACCTCAGCCTATGAACGGCAGGAAAGGGGTAATATCTGAATGTGTTAACTCCCAGAAGGGGAAAAAAATAGCAATGCTTGCAGAGTCTAAGGGCATTGACCTGCCCAGAGGACAGAAGGCTGTCTACCAACAGGCTGTTGACAGATTTGGAGATTCAATTGCATGGCAGAAGAAAGAAACTAGGAATTTTCAGTTATGCTATTAGACTGATGACCAATCCCAACTGGATTGTATAACAGCTACAAGACATTTCCAACAACACTGATAAGTCATTATATTAGGCAGAAGTATGCCCAGCCGCTGGCAACATACAGTCTAAACCATTTTGACATCAGTGGGAAACACACATTGCTGAAGAGAAACCAACAAACAAGGGTCATTAACACTTGATTTCTTTAGACAATATGCTAGGGAAAAGGGGAAGGAGGTCACCTACAGCTGGGTCACTGGTAGAACAGTGCATAGGTTTAATCACATCACAACGTTAAAATGCTCTTGAGAGAGGAGGCATGGCCCAAGCTGGTGTTCTAACAGCTCATAGGCACAAGTTTCTCAGGCATCGACAGCTTGAGGGCAACATGAAGTTAGATCACCAAGTGAAGCCCTTGGAAAATGTGAAAACACAGGATCCCATTGATTCTGGTAGAGCTTCTGCTGAAGGAAGCAGCAACACCACTAAGATGCTTCTGTACAGCCACTGGGATCAGCAGAGCACAGATCAGCAGTGGGGCGATGCAAACACTTAGAGGTAAACTGAGAGAAATCATTGAAAAATAAGTCCCTCTCCATTACCATCTGCTGAGAATAATCTCTGAGCTGTCAAAGGTGAAAGTGGTAACGTTGGTGCAGTCAGGAGCCTGCTCAGGAACACTCTTGAGGGAAGGAGAGTGAGGTTAGCCATTCACCTACCTGACCATCTTTTGTTCACTTTTTGGCAGGGTATTGTACAGCAAGACCTCTGCAGACAGATAAATGGATATAGAGCACTTCCAATCAGACCTGTACAGAAAAAGTTGCAAGAAAGTAGAATTTGAAGGAGGCTTCAGGAAATAAAAATATGTCCATGTGGCTGTAATATTAATAGAAATTTCACCGTCTCACTTATTAGATCTCTTAATCAAAAATGAGCTTCATTTTACAAGTATGAACCTTTTATGTGGTGTTACCCAGCGGACAATACACAGGACAGGCTAATCTAATAGTGTTAAATGGGTGCAAACATTTTTCTGACTTTCAATACACAAGTTTCCAAATTGTGGCATGCAGTAGAGATAACAGGTTGTGCTTTATTGTCTCTTCTCTCTTTTCTTCAACTGCTGAATTTCATTAAAAGACAGCTAAAATACATTAATTACTTCCCTAATATTCCTGTAATTACTATTGCTTTGCCACAGGGAGGATATACGATAGGAAGTGGAAGAGGAGATGATCTTTTTAGGTGGGAGAATGGGAAGGGAAGTGTTCATCAGTTAGTCTTTCTATTAAGATGTGATCCCAGATTATAAAGAAGTCTAAGGACCCCTGCTGTTTTACCACATCTCTATGTTTTCATTATGAGCTAGAGAATGAACTGCTGAGCCCACAGAGAGGTTCTGTTGCCAATGAGCTAGTCCCTTCCTTTGACCAGTTTTGCATCTTTGGAACACTGCTGACCCTCCCCGATTTCCACCACAATAAAGGAAGGGGGACTTTGTCATTCTACTTTTATGGAAACTGAAGCTCAGTAACACCTTTCAGTACTGATTTTATTTTTTCAGAAGGTAGTGACACAAAGCCATGGTAACACAGGAGGCAACAAACTTCCCGTGGCATCAGCTGTCAACATCAAATGTTCTGTCTGTCCTCACTAGTTTGTACCTCTCCACCCACTCCAGAGGGAATTACCTTGCTCCTGACCAGCTGCAGAACTGGATCGTACAGGCACCTAGCAAAGAGCTAAATGCATGCTCTCAGCATTAAGACAACCACTCCCACTGCCATCTCCTGACCTTCACAGCCCCAGTGAGCGGTGCAGCCTACTTGCTCCGTGTACATCACTGCTGGTGGGTTGCAAAGGCTGCAGTCCTGAGATAGGTCATTTCAAAATTCATCCTTAGCCCCATGTCTTGGAGTAGAGCTTGGATGAAAAAGTTCATAAAACTCTGAAGATTCTCCCACTGGATCACAAATGGTCATTATTATAACTAAAAGGTGCTTTAGCCGGAAAGTTATGCCAATAGATCTTTATTAAACATTAACATGAGAGAAAAATCCTGCCTATTTGGATTCTATTTATTGAATATACATATAAGTAATTTTTTAAAATCTTCCTCTCTTTTTCAGTACATTTATTTCTGGTAGTGATGTTGATTTCTGATGGTGATACCATGAGAGAAAAATCCTGCCTATTTGGATTCTGTTTATTGAATATACATATAAGTAAATTTTTTTAAATCTTCCTCTCTTTGTCAGTACATTTATTTCTGGTAGAGATGTTGATTTCTGATGGTGATAAAAATATAGTTGACTATAGCTTTTTTGCATGTGTAAAAGGTGTAATGCAGTTTTGTAAGTGTGCTTAATCTGCTCTTCTCACTTCTTTGACCAGCCTGCTACATCTTTGTGCATGGTGAGCTACATGGAACAGGAGCTCTTTCTGTAGTTAAAACTGTGCTTCACTTATTTGAAAAAGGAGACATTAAGTAACACAGTTGTGATATAGTAACAAATAATAAGGGCAAGCTTTGGAGGCCTTGGACCTCCAGGTCTTTCCTCTCAACCTATGTTCAGCTCATGATGTTAAATTGTCCGAGATCTCACCCGTTGCCATAACTCTAAGACAAAGTCTTGTTACTCATAAATCAATTCATAGATTACAGCTATTTGAGTTGTAATACGTGACTACCAAAACTGCTTTAGAGATGTGGGTATATCTCAGAAACAGGGCAATTCCGAAAATCCTGCCCTATTGGAGGCTTTTGTTTGTTTATACTTCTTTCAATACTAACCTTCGCAAACATTGTACACCCTTATGGGCACATTATTCTTATTATGTGTGTACAGAGACCAACATAGTAGTGGGCCCTCTTCTTGTTGAGAAATACTGGGCACAACTTAACAAACAATAATCCTAAGGGAATTTATAATACCAGTTGGTGGATGCCCACAATCAGTTAATTCTCACCTACTTGTGACCCTTAGCTTCAGCCCAGACATTGGTTTTTACAATATGACTTCAGAAGGATCAGGGAAGTGCTCTTAGGGCACAAGACTGAGTCCAAAGGCCAGACATCTCTTTCTGGTGGATGAGTGTCAAGGTTTGGAAAGGAGACCAGCAACCTCCAAGGCAACCCCAGACTGCCGCTTGATTCTCACAACTGAAAACAGGAGACTTTTTGAAGCTTTTCACTGTTACTCATTTTAATATCTAGGTATGTTTTGATTCACTTCCAAATCAAACAGCATAGCAATATTCTAGAAATTAATAAATGTGAGAGTGAGGGATGTTTCTTGGCAAAATACTGTGCATACCTATTGCACAGCATAAATAATACATTGTGATAATTAATAATGATAAATAATAAATAATGCAGTCAGTTGCAGCACTGGGGACTGTGAATAGACCTACATTTATAAAAGTTGAAATGCTAAGATAAAAGGATAATGTTTCAAGCACTGAGCTGTGACACTTTGTATTATTGCACAATTCAGATAATTTTAGCACTTAGTAAAGATATTTGGTCACCCGCTTTGTTTTTAAGTGGCTAGCACCCAATGGCATCGATGACTGTCACATGCCTGCATACTTTTGAGCATCAAATTTACATGTCTTCAAATCAATTCCAGCCATGTAAACTGGTCCCACAAAGCAGGAGTGGGCATGCAATTGCACTAATAATTGTTTGTGCCCTTAGAACAAGGGGCACAGAAAGAGAGGACTGATGTAGCTGAAAAGCAGCCACAGAGCATTTGAAAATTTGTCGTTACATAAAATATTCTTAATATTTACCATCCTGTGCAATTCATAGCCCTGTATTGCCTCTCCTCTTTCACCGAACTCATTCATCGGTCCTGCATATTAGCCCCCCTTCAAATAGGAAGTGTGAGAGCTGATTGACAATTCATTGAACCAGATACTTCTTAAGGGAAAAATTGAAGAGGTTAATTATAATATCTCTTACAGTTTTAGTATTTCAGTGAGCCAGAGTGTAAATATAACATAAGCCTAGAATGGGAACCAATATTTTCCTGACACCTCCCCAAGCAGGCACTCCAGATTTTATGATGCTGAAGAGTCAGAGAATTCAGATTCTATTCCTCTGTATAGCAAAACAGGGACTTTCAAACAGAAAAATAAATTTGTTGGCTTTAACAATATATATTTTTGGTTAACTTAGCAGTTTCAAAACTCCCTGCTTTCCCATGAATTCAAATGGGAGCTGAATTCTCCGAGTTCTGCTCTGCTGCACTGTCATGTTGGTGATCTGCAAGTAGTTTATTTATTATTTTTCACTGTAAGTGCAGCACCCTTTTCAGTTATTTGATTTTTTTAGTCAATTATATATAGTGGTTAGAATGGCTGTTGTATTCCACTGCTGTTTCATTTAAAGATACATTGCTGGGCCTCCATTCAGCCAAGCACTTAGGCAGGTACCCAACTTAAAGTGCAGCACCATCAACACTGAGTCATCTGTTTTAAATTAGGCACTATAGCTAAACCAGGACCTTAATTAGGCAAGTACAGTTTAAAGGACTCCTTTGCCTTTTGTCATGAGACATAACAACCCACTGTCATCGATGGAAAGTTTGCCTGCATGCAGACTTTGTCCCTGCATTTCCAAGGTGCAGTTCTCCCGAGTGCTGCTGTTTTATCATGTGTTTTTATCACTCTATCCCTAATGTCTTTCACTGCACAAGAAGAAGAGAATTGAAAAGAAAAATGCAAACACAGGAAGGTGGCAATTTAGGCACTGTGTGTCTGTGTGACTGGCATCCTAAGGGAGAAGAACAAAAAACATTTGGGAAGTTCAGTACAACAACTGCTCAACTACAAGACCACCCCACTGCAGGTAAGAAATAAGAAATTTTGAGGGCTACTGAGCACTGACTCTTCACAGTGGATTTATGCTCAAAGTTATTTAGCACAGGTGTTTCCGTAATTGTGACACATTGATAAAATTCCGTGTTCACTGGCCCTCAAGCACTCCCTCCTACCTGTGCAGTGGTTTGGTATATAGTATGCTGGGGCTGTAATGAAAACCATATCATCAGCTGGGCTGTGTCAAACCCTGCATTTTCCTTGCTTTGTGCATCCTTCTCTGTTTCCCTGGGCACTGGTCTGTGCATTTGCAGCTTATACATATTTTGAAGGGAATAAGATGGTCGTTGTTGATCATTGTGTGTGTGTGTGTAGTATCTCTACAGAACTAGGAAGTTCTTTTATCTACATTTGTACAGCATAAACTCCTCTTTTGCATCCCAACTCCAGGTTAGGATTCTAGGTGAGGAGGTAGTGGATATGTGTTGTTCAGGAAAGAGACACAAGGCACTGATGCCCCAGGCAGATTTCCATACAGGCTGAGAACACAGGCTGTTTGCAGAGACAGGAAGCTCCAATTTCTGTTTCTTTCTTGTGGCAGCTGACACAGCATCCTTTGGTCTTTGACCCAAGGTCTCCTGATATCCTTTTACACAGATATGAGACAGGGATGAGGGAAGGGGGTGGAGAGAGAGGTGGGGATAGAAAGAGAGATATGAAAGGAGGGAAGGAGAGAGGGAGGGAAGGACAGGAGGGCCGAAGGAGAGAGAGGATGAAAGAAAGCAAGAAAGAAAAAGAAAGAAATAAAGAAAATGAAGGGAAGCAAGGAAAGAAAGAGGAAGAGAAGAGAAGAGAAGAGAAGAGAAGAGAAGAGAAGAGAAGAGAAGAGAAGAGAAGAGAAGAGAAGAGAAGAGAAGAGAAGAGAAGAGAAGAGAAGAGAAGAGAAGAGAAGAGAAGAGAAGAGAAGAGAAGAGAAGAGAAGAGAAGAGAAGAGAAAAGGGAAAAATGGAAGAGGGAATCAAAGATGCGAGACTTTTAAGAAGAAGTAATGATTTTATGATATCAACACCTTTATGTTCCCAACACCCTTAGGACAAGCCTACAGGTGACAGGTTACTTCACAACACAGAAGCATCAAACTTCAAAGTAAATACATGTTGGGAACATTTGTCTGAGTTTAATTTAATTACTTTAATCGATTATACATGCTGAGAGGAAATGGTGGTTTGCACCAGTGCCACCGAGGGGACTTTCCCAGGCATTAGGGTTTCTTTCTCCTGTTCTAGCCTTGAGGAGAGGTTAGTGACTGCCTCATGGATGGAGGAGCAGCTGGTCAGACATTACATGTCCACCAGTGAAGGACTGGCTTGTCAAGAATTGAATAAGTCACCCACACCCTAAACTGAAGTTCCCAGAGGGGAGAGGGCAGAGCCACTCAAGAAAGCTTTGCAGGAGGCAGTTCAGCTTCGATGGCAGCAGTGCAGCATGTAGATAGCTCTTGACTTGGCCAGACCCTGCCCAGCCCTGCTGCCATGTGTGGAGGCCTCTCAACTCCAGTCCCCAGTGGTCCTGGATCTGCTCTTACTCTGTGCAGCACCACACTAAGTGTCCTTACAAGCCCAGCACAGTTAATCTGCCACCTGATTCATTGCTATGTGGATACTCAAGAGCAGACTGTAATATAATACCATCTTTATAAAACAGGATTTTATCTCTTTTTCCCTTTTTATAGTATGGGGGTGACATATTTGTTCCATTTCTCTTAGGTATACGAGTCCTAGCCTGCTGCACTTGAGTTTCTAATTCCTTCTCCATCTCTACCTATGAATCATAGGTGTTTTCGCCACTTGTTCCACTTACACACAACACACAGCGGGGATACTTCTTCATTTACACTATTTTGCACATCTTGAAGAAGTACTGCCTATGCTACTAAGCTAACACACACATCCCACACAGATGTTAGAGCTCTTAAGATCCAAAGAGAATATGTCTGAGAAAATTCAAGAGCAGGACATGGGAAGAGGCAATCTCTCTTCCCTTCGTTCCTAAGGAGAATAGCAGCAACTACAGCAGCATAAAATTAAAACCAAAGCCAACATGAAGGGAAAAAAGAAAGTATCTAGCATTTGACAGGCTGACAGGACTGACAAATAGACAGGACAGACATGGTTATGGCACAAAAAATGTTCTGATAAATAATATTGTAACACTTCATCATCACCATATCAGCTAGACACTTTGTTGGTGGGGAGAAAAGAAAAATAAAATTTATCTTGCCATTTTTGCTTTACTAGGGAATATGTAACAGTTGGCAGTGTAATACACTTTTTATTTTCATGAGTTATGGATGTGCATGGCCATCCCTAAAAAATTGAAATAAAAACTGTATTACACCGCCAAGTCTCATATATTATATTTATACCATAGCAGAGGAGGTGTCTGCAGAGCAACTATAGATATAAACTTTTATGATATCTATAGTTTCTCATGTTATTAATATAGTTGTGAAAATAATAGGATTTACTGAAGGTTGTTATCCCCCCTAGCATCACTGATGTGGTATAAAAAATATATTGACCTTTTGGATATTTTTGAACCATTGCAATGGATTTGAAAACGTGGTCACCTGACATGAATAGCCTGAGCTCTTGTCCCTAGTCTAAGGCAATGGGCTGATAGTGCCCTTGTAAGGCAATATTCAGATTAGCCTCACAAAGTACACCCTGGTTCTACCGACAGCACTTCCCTTTTCTCCTCAGTGTGCAGGGAGCAGTAACCAAACTCCAGCCCCTTAAATAAATGCAGAGAGGGCATGGAGGTCCCAGGCTGCAGCAGACTGCTGGATGGCATAGTGCTGCATCACTTTGCTTGTGTTCCTACAGGAGAAGGACACAGAAATTTGCCACTGAAAGGGGTAAAGCACAGAGACCTCATTAAGCAAGACACTTGCAAGACTTTCCAGGTTTTCCAGGTGGTATTCATGCTTCTTGACTGATTTCTCAGCTTCCCCTCAAGGCAAAACCCTTGCCCTGTGGGGATGCATTGGCTGCTCCCCTTTCCGTAGCCCTGCAGGGAATAGAAGAGCAGACAGGAACCTGCACCTTCACAGTCCTGCCAAGGTGGTCTCGAGGCACTTGACGCTGCAAGACCATGTCAAAGGATCCTCCCAGGAGGAGCCTGTGGGTACTGGATCAGCCCTGTTGATGGGTATGAAGATGTTGGTAAAAAGTATGGAGGAAGAAAGCTGCCACAGATGCTCATTGTAACGTGGGTGTGCTCCACTGTACTGCACACACCGTGGAAATACAGCTTCTCTCCAATGCAGGGGAAGTGCGCCCATTGACAAGTTGCATTTGCTTCCCTAGGTGCACAAAGGTACTTGCTCAAGTTTTCAGAGCTCAAAGGCTCAGGAGAAGCCAGAAGCACCTGTTTACTGATGGGAAATGCCATTAGAAACAGGTCTAGGAGAGCAGTGTATTTATAGCCTCACACAGCACCATATGGTGCATGGTAGCAGAAATCTTCAATTGAGATAGATGAGCAAATGCAAATTTCAGCTTAGGTTTGATATTCTTAATTTTTATTTTTTTTTAGTAATCATTTTATTTTATTTCCTCTCCTTGTCTCTGAGTGCTCAGGCTGACTTGGTTGTATCTTGGGCCTTGCTTTCTGGAGAAGGCTGTAGGGGCATACAGCTTTAGTTGTTTAAATAAGTTTGTATCTACTGGAAGAAGTGGAGGAGGAAGTGTGGAAGAAAGGGTACGCCTGGGGATGACAGGCTGAGAAGCTGAAGTCAAAAGGACACATAAGTCAGGCCCTTAGGACTGGAAAAGCAGCCCTTAGAAATTTGAGGTCAGTCAGGCCAGAAGCAAAATTTATTTATTTTTAATCAGGCTTAATTGTTTATATTAATACATGAATTTGTGCACAGTGATTCAACTCACCGTTTTAGCAGATCTTTAAAGGAAAATTTTTAAATTTTTTTTTTTAATTGGCAAAAGTACTTCTAGGCCTAAATCTGTAAATGACATTTGGGTTTATAAAGGGCTGATATAGTCCTTTGAAAATGCAGCAACCACCTTGCTATTAATGCACATCCAGCTCAACACCGAAGATTCTTCTTTCCTATGCTATTGCCATTCCCCTGTTCATCAATTTAAAATCAGTGTAGCTCAGCTCCAGCTCTTTTCTATAACCGCTATAAGTTCAGTCTTCTCCAAAGTGTCCATGGGGCACTGTCTTTTACGTTAGGATTGTAACATCCCTGGCTGGCACAACCCTGTGATGTCACTGTGCAAGTATTTGATAACTCCTGCTAACACAAAATCCTCTAAACTAGCAATCCTACTAGTCTTACATCCACCTTTCCCACCTTTCTTTGCACCTGAGCTCAAGAGATACCAGATGGAGAATGGACTTGCTTCCCTCGGTGGAATCATACCTCTAGATCAGGACTGAAGTGTCTGAGGAGGTTTCCACAGTGATACCTGCAATGGTCCAGGGCTTCCTTGGTGAGCAAACAGCATCCTGCAAAATCTGGGGCTCTCAGTCTGCCATCATACCACATGTCTATCACAAACCACAGGCCAAAATGCAGAGGTCATACTTTTGTTCATGTGTTAAGGTAACTGATGGCTCACTGAGAAGCCTATGTAACGATTGTAGTTTTGCTGATTTATTAAGTGCCAATGGTGTTTTAATACTGTTTGTGTTTCAGAAATACAGTCACTGCCCTGAAGGCTCACAGTCTGAAAGACAGATACACACAATACACAACTCCCTATGGATACTTGGAAGAAAGATTTTTTTTTATTAAGGAGCTATTCTGATTTAATTTGCTTCTTTAATGTGATATTGGAGCAGTGTGGGGTTGAGTGTCAGCCAGCTGAAAACACTCCTCTGCTGGGCTGTGAAGGCTGCAAGAGGAGTATCAGAGTATCAAGAGAGAGGACGTGCAGCCCCAGTCTGACTTGATCAGAGTTTCAGGACATGGATTCCTGGTGTTTTACTCCTTGACCAGCAACTTCCATCAACCTGCTGCTTACCAAGGACTCTCACCCATCAGCCCGAGCCAGAAAAGTTGAGCTACAGGCAATGTGCTAAACTAAACCTAGTGTTAAAGGATGTGGTGGCAAGGTGTACACACTACGGGGAAGCAGGAGGACTTAAGATTTTATAGGCCCTCATGGACAGTGAATTTGACACCCACCTCGAGTTTCTGTTTTGCTCTGCAGTTGAGATCACTGGGAGGGATGAGGCTGATGGAAATGGATTCACATTCACCCAGCCCCTGCGGCCCAGAGAGTGCTCACATGCTGCCAGAGAGCAGAAACCCGGGTGGCAAAAGGGTGTGGGTGGTACCTCTGAGAGGTCCTATATCCAGGCATCCGTGCCTGTGAGTGTATTCAGATATGTGCACAGACGTGTGAGCCTTTGTCAGCCTAAAATTGCCTGGAGGGTCATGATTTTAAGGGGCTGCAAGAAACGTCTGTGGCATCATGCAAGGTCAGTGCCAGTAAAAGGTGATTTTAGGTGGGCATCCCTCTCTGGCACTTCTGGAGGCTGGCAAAGCCGCCTTCTGCAGAGCACACATGGTTTCCTCTGCTGCAGCGGCCGGGAGGACTCTGACCCTTGTTTCCTGTGATTCCATCCAGGGCCCCGCACTCCCACACAGAGTGAGCTAAGGGGGAGAGACATTAGTCCTTATTCTTTTACTTAAACCAGTGCCAAAATCAATTCTGAAAAATTATCTCAAAGTTGCTTTCAACTTGATCTGGGTGTTTCTTTACTGCTGGAATATCACCCTGTACACTGGAATCGTTATTACATCACACTAATCTAATTTAAATGCATTTTTACTGTACTTGGTTTAATGAATGTGGAATGTGTCACTATGAAATTGCACCATTAATTTGATAAATAGGACTTGAAGGTATAATTTTTTCCAGCATTGCAGACTAATGAAGCTAAAATACATATATAATAAGAAGTGTAAATAATAAATTATTCTTAGGAGCAAAAAAATTAATTAGATCTTAACACAAATTGCATCTCAATGTCAAAGATTTTTTACACTACTGACTTTCAAACTAGTTGGAATATGACTGTGATCCTTGGAAAGTTTCTCAAGTAATTACTCTGTGTACACATATTTGGGAATACACCTTAAGAAACTACTTTTGTTCTTACCAGTCCTTCACACACAGCTTTCTCATGTTCTCTGCTGTCACATCTGAATTTTAATAACATTTAGAGGAATTGCTGTTAATATTTGTTCTCAATTTTCAGCATTTTATTTATTCTTTAAGTCTTGAGGAAACTTTTTTTAAAAATTTCTGACACTGGTGAGAGAGCAAAATTAGGACATAATGCATGCAAAATCTCTGCAGAAGCCACTGTGCCCCGGCAGCTAGCTTGCTTCTTCTGCTGTTGAAATCAATGGGAGTTTTTGCCACCGACTTCAATAGGAGAAGAGACTACTGTACAAAGCATACTACTTTTCACCGGTAATGGAAATGTCACAGCGGTGCCATTCAGGAAGGAAACCAAGTGGGGGGAAATTAAAGAGGAAACTCCAGTCTTGTGCAGTTTAGTTGCTGATAGCTCATCTCGCTCAGCCTACTGCACCCTCAGCCGGTTACACAGTGCTGCCTGGTTTAGCATTCTCTGACTCTTTGTCATTTCTTATTGAGTCCACAAAGAAAGGTTTTATCTCACTCCTCTGGAAAAGAAAGCACCTAGAGATTGAAGAGATCAGGTGGCATTTCACCTCTAGTTTTCTTCATTCCCAGCTGGAGAGCTTTGAATGCTCTGCACAGCCAACTATTCTCTGACTATTCTATAGCTAGATGAAGGACCATTGGCCAAAATGTCATCTTTAACCTTATTTTCTATTCCTATTCTGTAGTTTAACAACCAACATTTTTACTTCCCGTTGCTTGATTTGCAGCCAAAATTCTGACGTGTTATCGGTTTTGTTGCCAGATAACACATTAAGCCTTACTAAGGGGTAAACATAATGATCTTCATTAAACCTTCTAAATGAACCCACCTCCTGCTTCTTCAGGTGGAGGAAGGCATTGACAAGGAACACCGCTGAAGTGTCTTACAGCTATTTTCCCCTTGCAAGCAGAAGGAGGGAGAGATGAGTGGCAGCTTTTAAAGAAGGAAAAAAGTTAGATAAACGTGAAAGGGTTTGTGAGATTTCCTTTCTTAATGGCAAAGTTTTCCAGCAATAAATCACAATTCAGTCAATGCCATTAGTTTTGAGGGCATTATATCCCCTCATTAAAGTGCATAAACAATTATATTTATTGAAGGTAATGTACTGTGTAGTGCATTATAACGACACTCATTAACATATGTAATCATCATTTGAATGGGCTTTACTACAATGTAAACTGATAATGGTGTGATTACCCACTGGGTTATTAACTTTTCAGTCCTAAGATAATAAAAGGTGATACAGGAAACAAAAAGTACATGTACATTGCCCTTCACATGTGATTTATGTGTTGCACTGTGGAGCTATGAACACAGGTACCCATCATTGGGGAGACTGGCTCTTTATTGCACATTGTATTTGACAGAATAATAAATGTAACCGAATGGTTCTGGGGTGGGCGTCTGGGGAAAAAAAGTCCTGCAAATAAGACAGCCACTACTCCAAACTGCAAGACCCAGCAAAGGAAATAATTTTCTCTGTCTCTGTCTCACTGGCACTCTGTGGCTTACAGATCTTCATATGCTCTGTCAGACTCACACAGACTAAGGCAAAAAAATCCATCTTCTTTATATGTTTCTCCTCCTCCCTCCTTCTCAGCCCACCACACACTCCTCTCTGCCTGGGCTATAATCGCTGGTTATGAGAAAATGAAGAGATGTGCTATGCTAAGGTATCTATGTGCTAAGGTATTCATATTATGCTAAGTATATGCTTGTATCAAACAGATGGTTTCAGGTACTGAAATGCAGCTTAGCTGCAGTATCAGAGAATAGATTTATCAGTTTGCTGGAGCTTCTCTTCTATAAAATGCCTATTTGGAGGCATCAGAGGTATTATAAATACAGCTTATTTGTGTAATTTATCAGCCCTCTCCGGAGTTTGTCTCTATGGAATCTTAGTGCCTTAATTTTAATGAATGAATCTGAGTTTGTTTTAGGAGGGGATGAGTTAAGAAATATTAAAATAAAAAAGACTCATGAGCAGCCTTTCAAACAAGCACCAGTTACCAATAGACAGGGCCTCTCCAACATTAAGTGGCATATATATGCTAAAGTGAAAAATGATACAGAAGTCTGCAGTGCCTACGGTGATTTGAAATACATGAGGTATGCCTGATGAGATGTTGTAGCGGTAGTAGGACCCATTTTCCACTACACTTTGATGTGCAGACAAGGTACAGATATGTTAATAGATGATGAGAGTTTGTCCTGACAGAGTGTCAGTGCAGAAGTGCATGGAGCCAGCAACTGGAGAGTTCCCAAGTGGCAGAGAAACAGTTTGATAGGTCTGAGCCAAACTCTAGACTGCTTATAGCATAGAGGGTGTGACAAGGACAAGGGGATGGCCAGAGCACACCTGGTTCCAGCTGCTCCACATGCCTTCAGGACCATGTGCAACAAGGTGTACAGCCTTGCAACTGCACCGATTGACATTAGCAGCCAAACAGACCTAGTCATAAAGAGGTAGCATAAAAAAACCCATGCCCAGAAAAAAAACAAACAGCCCACAACCCTGAGTTTGGTGGCAGATGTGACCAAACAGAGAAATAGAAGAGAACATCACTGAAGAAGAGTTAATGCTGCCATTAAATCATATTCTTATTAATATAGTCATCTCTTCCTTTGGAAATTGTTTGAAACGAAATTGTTTGAAACTTCTATTAGCTTGGCATTCCTTTAAGGAGTCCTCTGTCAGTCCCTGGCCCTTGAAGAGGCTAAATATCTGCACTTTCAGCTCTCCGTGGAGTTCTAGAAAGCTCTGGGATGTTTTATGGTTTTCCATTAGCCAAGGGTGTAATAGAGTCCTGAGATCCGTTAAGTGGGAAATTCTTCTCATGGAGAGCAATATACCGTAATTCTTTGCTAAAATCTGAGCCCACACAAGAAATTTGAGCTTGTGGTAAAGACCAGGGTGCAGTAAGTTTGTGCAGGAAATTACTTCATAGTGTTTGTTATTGGACTATTTATCCATGACTTTTTAGACAACAGACATGATAGACTTGATTCCCTCTTGAACCAAATGGGGCAGATGCTCATTAGATGACTGGCACTGTGGATGGGAGCTTTAGATAATTGAAAAAGCCTCATTAGTGATTTGGAAACTGTTGAGGGGCTAAGGAGAATGAGAACACCCTTCTCTCCTCCAGTGACAGCATTTTTCCAGATCAGCTGTATTCATTTAGGGAGTCAGCGAGGGCTGTGAACCTAGCACCGCTCTGACCTCCCCTTGGCTCAGGCAGACTTTCTGTTGCAGAAGTGTCACAAATAGCAGACGTGAATCAAACCTATTGTTCTTTCCTGGACATACTAACTTGACTTAGTCTTATGACTAAGTCTTATGTATAGCACCTGAAAACCCACAGTGAAAAATATAAGAGAAATATAGTATGTGAAAATACTCTATATTACCTAAAAGCTCAAAGAATCAATGGCTGCTTTTGCTATTGTTGGTTCCAGCTGATAATGTCAATGCTTATTCCCACAATCTTTCTTTTCTGATTCCTATCTGTTCAAATTTATGTTTTAGCAGGGAGAAGATTAGAGATAAAAATCATTATGTTTGGTAACATTTAAAATAACTCAGAAGTTTAAAGGTCTTTGAATTTCCTTCTAAGCATCAAGCAGTATCATGGGTTTTCAGACACTTCACTATTGAGTAACTACTGCATGAAAACCATGTGCAGTTTAATTGGAGAACTTTTAAAGAGAGGAAAGTAGGGGGAATTAGCATATGCCATGCAGAAGTTTGTCTGCTGTTAAGCCTTTCCTTCTCTCTGGCAGCACTGGAAATCTAACGGATTTCAAAGGTCTGACCCTCCCCAGGGCAGTGTGCTCAGCCTCCCCAGGAGAGGAGGAAATACCTGGCATTGCTCTGGAGTAATTCCTGCTGCTTCATATTCACAGCAGCACTGATGGCTTTGGGAACAGGGGGAGCAAATTCCCCTGCAGCTACTGCAGAAGTTGTGGTAGTAGAGAGGTGTTTAGAATAGGTGAAAGGAATCAAAACCGAGCAAGAGACTAACACTACGATAGCACTAGTGACACTGCGCTTATGTAGCCCAGATTTCGGAGCAGTGCAAATACTGGATTTACTTGGCTCACCAAAGCAAAGTGTGGGCAAGCATTTACTGATGAGGAGGAGGTGCAAAACCTGCCTCAGACGGGCAGCTGGTCTTTGCCCTCAAATAGTTTTGTAGTCCTTTCTCGCAGGGAACAACTGTCGAGCAACTTGAGGATTGTGAATAGTCTGGGAAAGACTTGCAAATGGAAAAAAGGAGGACCTCATGACAGTTTTCACACTAAGGAGATATTTTCTTTCCCCTTGTGCCATTGTTTCTCTTGTTTTCAAAGTCTCAACACAAGTCTAAGAGCTCTGCATGAAAGGTACAGTAGTCTGGGTATAATTACCACAGCTGCCACAGATGGCTCATTTTAACAAGAGACCCTAGGTAAACCTAGTTGTTTAGCCTGCAGCATAAACAAAAAGATATTCTACTCAAACAAGTGGATCTGGGTCTGTAGAGGTGAAGCTCCAATCTGCCTTGCTAAGTTCTGTCATTAAAGAAATGCAAAAGATGTTGATGGGACATGGGTCAGTTCAAAGCTCAGTTTTAATGTGCACCTGAGTATTCTCTGAGGTGGAGGAAGTCTGGGTGTTGGAATGCACTTTGTCCTTCATCTGGGGTCCCCTGAGCACTGTCTGTGAAGTGCAAAACATCCTCCATTCCCCGGGAAGGGAAATTTAAAATTTGTTAAATTTTCCAGTGGCATCTACTCAGTCACTCTAACAAATCTCATTTCTGGAGAAATAATCCAAAGATAGCATTCTGTTGTACACTACTAGTTGCACCCTGTCAAAACTGAGGTTAGTGTGTTTTGTGGATGAAGAACCAGAAAGGCTCCTCCTGCCCAGCAAACAAGCAGTACTCCAAATCAGGAGGATGAAGATGAGGGTGCAGAAGACTCAGTAGAGAAGATATTAACACCTAAAACTGCTTTTCTTGCAGGAGAATAAGAGAGAATAAATGATTTTTAGCTTTCTGTATCTCTTCACATTTGTGAACTGGAGCTCCAAATCAATACAGTTATTCTTTCTGAATGCTCATAAATTGGTATCTGCAGGATACTTTTATTCCTTCCAGTGCTGTATCTCCACCTGCATCAGCAAAGTCTCCTCATAGAGGTCCTGCTGGCACAAACTCATTAGCACAGAGCTACTAATTTTCCTTTTCCAGACCTCTCTGCTTCTTCCTCTGCCTGATGATAATGACATCAACCTTTCAGTCATTTACACCCATGTTGTAGTGGCCATTTTTGTTTTCTCCTCCAGAAACTGTTGTCTGTGCCTACATGGCATTTCCTAGGTACCATGCCCAGGTAAGCTTCTGCTGTTGACCCTCACAAGCTCCCCACCTCTCTCCTTTGTTGCTGCAGCCACTCTCCTCCCAGTCCTCGCTGGTGATGCTACTACAACTGTCCGCTCCTTCTCCGTGCTTCAGTCACTTTACCTGCTTCTTTTGTTTCCTTCTGGACTTTTAAAATACATTTCCTGAATGATCTGCAAATGTGGAGATGGACATTTCTGGTCTTAACTACAGAACCCGTCACAGATCACCTCTTCCACATATCTCGCTTTTCCCACAGGACTGCACATACCAGCCTGGCTGCCTCCGTCCCTCTGACTATTCCTTCCACAAGCACCTTCTCCACACAGGCCCCCATGGAAGTAGATATCCCCATGCCATGTCCTCCTCTAGATCCCATCTTATGACACTTGTCTGTTATAACACTGATCTCAAACAACCTCACCCTAACACCTCTGTGGGAAGTCTACTGAATAACTGATACATCTCCTTTTTTTTTTTTTTCTTTTTCAAAGAGAAATTACAGCCTTCAAAGATTTTGTTGTGTATAAAACAGGAAGTAAGAAGTTTATGTTACATCAAGGAACATTCACGTTCATATGAATGGTAAGGGAAGAGTACAGTGTAAGGAGAAGTTGCCTCAGAATATTGTAAATTCTCAACCAGTGGAAATCACTAGGAACAAGTTACAGAAATGTCTATTAGTGATTAAATTGTTAGAAATGTACCTACTTTAGGGCAGAAGAGTGTACTGGATAACATCTAAGGTGCCTTCCAATCCCATGACTTTATCATGTCTTCCAAATCTGTGGAATCACATGTGCATTTCTCTATCACTCTCTTTTTTCCCCCTACTCTTCTTAACAAGCTTTTTACCATTTTTTGTTCCCTGGTTCTCTTTCAATAACCTTACTATATATTTCACCCAGCCCAAGAGGGGCTTTGGTCCCTCTTGGGACTTCTGGGCATGACTGTAATAGAACCACAAAGATGCAATAACATTAAACCTTTGATTCATTCCCTATCCTAAGCTGTTGTGCTAGTGCTGCTGTGTGCCAGTGAAGCAGCTGCATTTTTTTTTCCTTGGTGAAGGGATTCCCACATACACAAATTTTGGAAAGTATTTAGGCAGTCCTTTGGGAAGAAGAGCACTTAATAAATGTAAATTATTATTATTATTATTTCACCAACAGGAGTTGCAGAATCTTCAACTGGTCTCTCTGTTTTAAGAAAATATCCAAGTGGGAAATTAGTAGGATGTGGTCACACTGGGCCATGTGAAAATTAAATTCTAGCAAAATGAACTGAAATGAGATTGATCATTATATGCTAAGGCACCACAGCCCTGCCATACTGTAGCTGTCAGCACTAAGACAGGAGAACTCTCTCTGACTTCAGCTACTCCTGTAAACAGTAAAGGCAACAAAAAGCTCATTCAGCCTGATTCACTGGAGACCTCTTGAGAAATCAGAAAGGAGGTCGGCTACAATCTGAGACATTTCTTTGTGTCTTTCTTTATACAACAGTTTTCTGAATTCTGCATCGCTGACCCTGCCATGACATCCAAGGCTGGAGTATGGTCTTCTGATGCAGAACTGACTGCAAGAAGAGTTTGTTTTCAGGAGTCCCTCCTTCTCTGTCAGTTTTAAATGTTCTTGGAGAGCTTCAGAGACCTGGGCTCCCTTGCGTGTGGTACCTCTACAAGGAGCGTGGCCCTGGCATAGCTTTTGGAAGAAGCCCTGGGCATGGCTTCCAGGGCTTCAAGTCACAGGGAGCCCTTGTTAGGTAAACCACTGCTCAGCCTGGGGACTGGTGGGTGAGTGAGAGGGTCATAGCACAGGGCCTGTCACCGGGTCCTGCACTGCTGGGGCTGTTTGTGGTGGGGAACTGAGCATGGGGTGAGCATCAGACTGGGCTGTGCTCCCAGGGTAATAAAAATGCCATAGATTGGTTGGGGAGATAGGGAATGGGTTGAGCTTAAGAGGGCTGCCCAAGGTCAGCTGTTGGACTGAAGCCCCTCTGTAACACCTAGACAAAAAACAGGCAAAAATATACTCAGCTTTCTCAACAGTCACTGCCACAGGGTGAGGGATGGGAGTGTACAGGTCACTTTCTCAGCCCCACAGATGATGGGGAGGATTGCTAGCCTTGGACACAAGTTCTATCATGGCACTGAGAACTGCCCTGCATGGAGCTGTACCAGGCATCTGTGCACGGCACCCGGGAGACATGGCTCCATGCGTCTGGGGTTGGACAAATCCAGCAAGAAGGTTGTGAGAGAAACAGAAAGGAGTAATGGGTTAAGCTGGTGTGCCAACAGGCTTCTTATCTGAGAAAGCTTTTCCTTTTTCTTTCTTTTTCTGTTCCTGTCTTTTATTCACAAAGATCCACAATGTGTAACATGTATATACATGTATATGGAAATATTATATTTGGATATGAAAATATGGGCTGCAGGAGCCTGTGGACAATGCTCCCTTTTTAGTTGTTATAAAAATGAAATAATTGTGAAAGCAGAGAGAAATCTGCAGCTGCTCCAGGCTATTCATACCATAAGAGATCCCATCAGGCCTTCTTTATTGTTGCAGTTTTGGCAAATTATTTTCTTATCACACACAACCTATTCACTTCTGTTCCTGGATAAGCACTTAGGCTCATAAAGCAGTGGGTCAGCAACAGTTTAGCATAGAGCACATGGAACTGCTGACCTTGGGGACCGCCGGTGCCTGCCCCTCCAAAAAGCAGCAACTGGAGTCAATAAAAAACTGGCTGGGCCAGGCCATCAGTGAGCCCAGCTCTGTCACTGCTCGCATGGATTACTCAGTGGCTGCGTAGCCTCCTCCTCCTGCCATTGTGTCTCACCTTATGAAATGCAATCATTGCTCCTTCCCCAGGAAAGCGGGATGTATAGCGGGCTGCCTCCCTGAAGAGGTACATTTTCCTAGGGGAGGCAAAAGTACCTGTCTGTGTGCATATACACCTATATCTATAGTGTGCATGATTGCACCCAAGGAATGTGCAGTATAGATTAGATCAGCAGCAGTGCTGCACTGTCTCCAGGCCAAGCAATGAGTTTATTGTACCCAACACACATGTGCACTGGACAAATGCTCTGGCATCTTCAGCGTGGGCAGAGAGCATGCTGCTCCTATTATACTAGCCCATTAGGGAAGCAATTTGAAGAAAAATATTTAGCAATTTGGAAGGAAGCAAGGTTCCAGAATGGCTTGTTTCTGTGTGACAGCCTGCCATGTACAGATGAAAGGGAAGGCTTATAACAAATTTTCATTACCCACAAATAAAAAAAAAGCAACAGCAGGCAGAGCAAGTGCTTTCAGGCTGAGAGGTGTGGCCAGAAATCCCCCCAGGAGACCACAAAGGAGCCTCAGCAAAATAAATCAATCAATCTATCAATCACTTACACTTGCATAGCGCCCTTTATGAAAATGGCAATCAGTGCTTGACAGCCTGTCAGACTTTGGCCTTCAAGTCTTTGCCTCAAAACTAGTCATTAAGTTCACCAAAATACAAGCTACAGCTCCCTGCCCTCCCTCAGCGCTCTTGCTCACCTTCCCTAAGCGGTCATGATTTCTCCATAGAAAATGCTCTGGGCTCAGAGCAACTGTAACCGGGGTAGGTGAGACCATGCAGCAGAGGAGGGTCTGTAAACATCATGAACATTTCAGATTTGCTTTGTTCCCATTCTCTGCTGCAAATTTAGATCCAGCATTTAGCATCTGAGTGTGCTCTGCAAGGAGCAGTGCTATTGGAAGCGGAGTGCATCACTCCAACATACACAGTGCCTTGCATCACTCACTTTTGCTTGGAAATTTATCTCCAAAGCAGAGTTCAGGAAGGAAATAAAATACTTCTGTGGAAAGATGTGTCCACTAACACACCATTGCTCTTTGCAGTTGTATGGAAAGCTGCTTGCTGTGCATATAGATGAAGGTAGCCCTCTAAATACAACTTCCAGGTACATCAGTCATTTAGCTCTCTTGTGCTCAAGTGTGGCACAAAACGTTCACCTGCTAGTCTACAGCCCCCCGCCCCACACCACTAAAAGCTAACCAAAGTCTTTTGTCTAAATCCCCACATAAATAAAACTCTCCAAGTGAAGAGACTTGTTTTTAGAAGAAGTAAAAGAACTTTAGGCTGAAGCACCCTTAGGCTTTAGCTTCACTAATAAAAATGGGCTTCAGGTACAGACTCTGGTTTAGAAAATCCCAAAGTTGGGAAGCTGTGTTTTTTGTGCTGTATAGCCTTTCACAGGTGCTTGTGTGAGTTTATCTTACCAGGTTTGGGACCTATATATACTTTTGGCCTCAAGATCCTGTGACTCCAAGTTCCTTCCTTTTGTTTATTTTATGCTTGCTGATCGATATTTTCATTTGACAACACCTTTTTCTTTCATTTTGAGAAGTACTGAACAATAACTTCCCTTTCTTCCATTTGCCTTCCCTATGCTTTCATAGAGCTCTGCTTGATCATCTTTTTTTCAGGCTAAAAAGTCCAGCTGTATTTAATCTTTCTCATCTTCAGGAGCTGCTCCACAGCTTTGATCACCTTTTTTTGCCCTCTTTTGTAAGTCTTCTAGTTTGACCACTGTGGTGGTTTGACCCTGGCTGGATGCCAGATGCCCACCAAAGCCCACTCTGCCACTCCCACTCCTCAACTGGGCAGAGGGGAAAAAAATATAACTAAAAGCTCGTGGATCAAGATAAGGACAGAGAGAGATCACTCAGCAATTACTGGCACGGGCAAAACAGACTAGATTTGGGGGAAAAAATGAATTTTAATTTATTACCAAGCAGACAAGAGGATAATGACAAATAAAACCAAATCTTAAAACATCTCCCCCCACCCCTCCTGCTTCCCGGGCTTAACTTCTCTCCTGATTTCCACCTCCTCCCCCCAGCAGCACAGGGGGACGGGGAATGGGGGCTGGAGTCAGTTCCTCACACTTTGTTTCTGCTGCTTCTTCCTCCT
>NW_010323931.1:0-26213 GCF_000700745.2 Antrostomus carolinensis | reverse complement strand
GGATTGGAAGGGACCTCAAAAGATCATCTAGTCCAATCCCCCTGCCAGAGCAGGAACCTAAATGAGATCACACAGGAAGGCGTCCAGGCGGGTCTTGAATGTCTCCAGAGAAGGAGACTCCACACCCTCCCTGGGCAGCCTGTTCCAGTGCTCTGTCACCCTCACCGTAAAGAAGTTTCTTCTGAAGTTTAAGCGGAACCTCCTGTGTTCCAGCTCACACCCATTGCCCCTACGCTGGCCGCAAACGCGCAGCCCGCCCCGCGTCGCTGTGAGGCGTGAAATGGCGGGTGTTCCCGGGTGGTGAGGCGAGCCTTTCAACTGCGCCAAGGTGTTGCTCGTGTGTAAACAGGCATCTGGAGTCCATGTCCAGCTCGCTCCACCTCTACGCTGAAGATCATCAGTTGAGTTAAGAAGCCTCCGGGCAACAGAGCAAAGGGTTGCTGGACAGGAAGGAAGCAGGAGGTGTTTCTAGCTCGTGATGCTCTAAGTACACTCAAAGGAAATAGGATATGTATTGCTTTGTGTATTTCTGCACACGTTATCCTAACACTTAGGTGTAGTGTTCGAGGAGCTGTGGGGTGAGGTGGGATCTGAGAGCCCAGTTCTGACGATGCTAAGCAGCTGAGCGAGCAGGAGCACCTTGGTCTCTGCTCTGAAAACTGAAAGATGCTGATACTTACCCCTAAAGGGGGTGAGGTTGTTTGGGTTGCAGAATGATGGAGAATCAGTATATACAGATGATGTCACAGGAGCCATACAATTATGTGTACCTGCAAAAGCATGAAAGCACATATTACAGCACATACACATAAGTCCTGGCACTCCATTTGGCTTGACATAGGTTTGGTTTTCACACATTCACAACACACTTTTCATTTTGCACATTAAAAATATGGTAAGAAGGAATTAGTAGAGTCTCCCAAGCTTGGCTGTGATATTTGCAATGGTACTTGTCACTTCATTGTTATCCACTTTGTCCTTTACAAAACAGATGCTTTAAACAAACTTGATAGAGAAACAGATGTGCACACCACAATTTGCGCAGTGCAGATCAGGTGCGTTGAAGAGCTGTATTTCAAAACTGGATCTGAGGGCTTTTCTCAGCAATTCCAGCTCAAACAGAATGTTTCTGCATAGCACGTTCAAACATGCAAGGCTCAGATGGTGTTAATATGTTGTTAAGTGTGGAAGATGTTAACATGATGTTCGTGTGGAAGAAGATGGGAAGTGTGGATGCACCAGGATGGATTGCTGGAGGCTGGGCAGTAACCAGCATAGGAAGGAAAATGCTCGCGGTGTGATTGGTTGAGGGCTGACATACATAAACCATCCCCATCTGGAGTGATACTTTTCTGTGTGATTTTATCCTAAAACAGCAAAGAGTGTGTGCACAGCTGCTGATGGCTCATGCACAGCTGCTCATAGACAAAACCCTCTTACTGGCTTATCCCTAGATGATGTCCGCCTCCTTCCTTCATCCACTGTCTGTCACCAAATGATAATTAAAAACTAAGAAATTATTATTGTTTTGCAGCTTTGTGAAATAATTAGCTCACATCATATTTGACAGAAACCCACAAAGGCAACGGATGAAAAGTCACACTGTGCTGTTTGCTCGACGCACTCACACAGTTTACCACGTTAGCATCAGTGGAATTGGTGCTTTCCACACTTCAGTCGTGGATCATTGCAACCTCAACTTTCCTCTCTGAGAATAAGCAATTTTCTTACCTCTTCACTCTATTTCAGAGGACTTCTGCATGCAGCCCTTGACCCAAATGGTCTCTCCCAGCATACAACAACTAGTCATGTACAGGAGAAAATAGGCTTGTAATGGAGTAAATCAGGAGTGAAAAGGAGACATTTACAGCTGCAGCAAGCAGATTCTGATGTACATTCCTCTAACTGGAGAAGCGGTGACATTGTATTCATGGTGACAGTCCTTCATTTCTGGATTATGAAAATTCTGCACAAGAAGACCATCCAATTTCTTATTTTATGAAACTTTGCTTTTGCTTGTGTTTATTGTCTCATTTTGTCAATGTTTATCTGTAATTAGCATGGACTACAGGCCTACCAGAATGACTGCCCTTGCCTAGCTTCCCACTCTTTCTACAGTAGAAGAATCTGGAAATATTCTCTTTCCTTTGGTGGCACTATATAGATCTGAAAGTGGTTTATTACATCATAATATAATATGATTTAGGAGAAGTTGTTAATGAGAGAAAATAACCTGTATGTAACACATTCTCCACCAGTCTCAAACACAGCATATGTATAAACTGCACAGGTACAAATCTCTGTAAAATTGATAATTTTGATATATTTCGCTTCCTGTGACCAAATGTTAGATTTTTATAAATTTTAGTCTACATAGAAGAAATGTATACTTATTTGTGCATGTTCAAGTACTATTTTTCTTCAGTCCTTGACTGGCCTAAATGACCTTAACATCTCAGCATCTTGCCATTTTTAATAGTAATCCTCAGACTGCAAAGATGAGAAAGGATTTTCATAATCTGTAGTTTTTATGGGAGAAAGTGGATTCTTCTCCAGGTCAAAATAACTTACATTGTTTTTAGCCAGAAAAATGACCTTTCCTGAAGCCCAGGCCAACATGTTGGTTTAGATGAGAGCATTTTACTCTCACAGAAAAAGAAGTAATGGGGCATGGTGTGTGTGAGTAGTTCTGAAGACTACACCAGCGCTACATATGGTAAAAAGGCCACAAACTTACTTTAACTAAAGATGTAGCTTGTTCTCTGTCAAGTTTGATTTTGATTTTGTGACTATGTCAGGAGAGATGCTGAAAAAAAATGAAATTGATAAATGAAGTTTCCAAGAAATCAGTGTTAGCAGAACAAGAAAAATAAAACCTTTTTCTTTTGTATCTCTTTGCCATGTCCTAGGTCCTAAAAATTCAGTAGGCTCTTTTATCTCTTTGAATTGAATTATTTTGATTACGTACTGGAATCCATCAAGCTATTATAATATGATTTACTCCAGTGCTTTATATGACTGTATAACTGTAATATTAATGTATACCTCAAAATGAATTTCCTTCTCTTCTGCCAAACATAGTGAATTTTTATGCCTCTAGTAAATACAACCCCACTTCTCTTATTTTCTTATATTTTCTTATTTTGATATAACTTGAACATAGCCAGAACCACTCAGTTGTAGAAATATAAAATAAAAAACCCAAACCCCCAAAAATAACCTATGTATTGAAGCATATGTAGTTTGTTCAGTGAAGAAACTGGGACACAAGAGAAATAACAGGACTTCTATGAGATGACACAGTAAGATGTGCGTGACTGCAGAACAAAGTCCTTGTCTCTCAAGTTGTAGTTTCATACCCTGTAAGATATTTTTAAGCTTATTTCTCAACAGAAGATCACCATCAAGTGAAATGCTAAAGCAAGATTAGCAAGGAAGAAAAATAGTATTTACAATTATAGGACAAGCTGTGCAAGTTAAATGGAGGATTAATCCAAATTCATCGTATGTGCCATTTTCTGTGCCTGGTCGCTTGAAGTTTGCAATAAAATAATTTTGATTTAGCCCCACCCTACTTAAATTACTTTCCATTAATATTCAGTCATACACTTACTGGCAACACATGTTTTCCAATAAATTTTATATTAATATTGCATAAGGTTTATGAAGGAGTAAGAATCTTACTTTTGCAATCATTAGTATCCCTTGAAAACTCACAAAGCAAGTGCTCCCACAAGTGTGAATGTTAGGTGGTAGCCATCCATGTATTTATGTGATTTTTACCCTTTTGCACAGTTTGAATATCCACAGTGAAAACTGATTTAAATATGACCTTGGTGATTTCTGTAAAAATCAACAAGAGCAGATGTGGTCCACCTGTAGAAGTTTCAGGTCATAGATTTTCCTGACCAGGTAGTTGACACCTAAATTTGCAGTGAAGTGTGAAAGGCAGCTTCTTCCCTGTTGCCTTTTCCCAAAAGCAGTGATCTGATGTTTTCCAGGAACATGTTTTGTGGGAAATACGTGTCTCAGAGAGATAGTTAAAAGCAAGATTTAAAAGAAATCCCAGGCAATGCTGTATGTTCTGTGGACCAAAAACTAGGGTAAACCCTAGCGTGAATAGGAAAAGGCTCCTAGGGTGCAGGACACATTCCTGTGTACAGATAGGGACATACTGTGGCTGCTGTCTACGTTGTTGGGTACTTGCAGTGCTTTAAAAATCATTAAGAAATCACTGTGTCTGGCAAATGTTTAACTGACCAGGGCAATAGCTTTGACAATGCACCTTGAATTTTTGCTATGATGTTAGCAAAACATTTAGTTCATATGCAAGCAGACTCCATATAAACTTTTATCTTTCTTTAAAATAATACTTATCTTATGATTGTATGGGTTTGAAGAACTACAATTTGACACAACAAAGATGTAGGCATTGCTGAATAATTTCTATATAAAACAGGATACCTGTTTAACACAAAGCCTTGATTCTGTGAACATTTCTAAAGTTAGTGTATACAGCTATAAAAGGTAACATGATACTATTTAGAGTGCTAAATACTGTGCTGGGCAGCAGGTATGTTCAGTCTTCTTCACGCCCTTCTCTGTAATATGAAAAAAAATATACCATTTCTCTAAAAATGCAAATACCTTTAACTCCTCTGAAGTGCAACTTCACATTAACAATAGCTTTTCCATTCTGTTGCACACAGTGTTCCTACATAATTGTGTAATCACTCCACAAAAACAATTTCCTGTGATATAAAAATCTCTTCCCTCTGGAAGTTACAGGACCAAACAGGGAAATGCTTTTTTAAACTTGAATATTTCAGTTGTGTGAATATCACTGTAAAACAGAATGACTTAAGTATATATTGTCAAATATTTGGCTGCGATATGCATGTGTTATGACAGATAACCACACCACCTTTTAAATATTTTTCCTCCCATAGTCGTGATTTTCCAGAAGTCAACACTCTTGTTGATCTTCTCATGCTAAGTTTGCTCAGGTTATCAGAACTGGTAGGGTGCTTTTAGACATAGTTGGAAAGTGCCATCTTGTTGACTTTTAAGTTCGTTAGTTAAGGTGTTAATAGTTGCCAGTCATATTTTAATGGATATAGAAACTAGCGGGAAGCTATATGCATAACTTCTGTCTTATATTCTGTTCCTTATGCAGAGCAATGTCTTCCAGGACTGATATCTGTCTTCAATATAATACTCATTAAGTGTACTGCTTTTGAAAAGATTGTTGGCATCTTTCTTAAACAAGTAACCTAAAATCTTGAAAGCTGATGGTTGCTAAGGCTTACAAAAAAGGTCTGATCCAGTTGTTTCTAAGTTGTAGTAGATGTTCAGGTTATTGAAAATAAAGAAATTTCAGCTATTCAGCCAAAAATGGGAAAAAAACCCACAAAACTGATGACTTTCAAAACAGTTCTGTAAATCTACACTGCTTTTTACAACTTTCCAGAATATTTTTTTATATTCAAGAAGTTGAAATGTGTTTGCATTTTTAATCAGTACTTTGGGGAAAACAATGTGACTGTATAAACCTTTTCAATGTTGATTTAAATCTTCAGCTTTACCAGCAGCTAAAAAGGGAGTCCAGAGGATTCCAGAGATGGTCCCAGCACTATTCTAGAGCTGTATCTCATTGCTGTCTTTGAGATACCTATTTATGTAATAATTTGTCAGAGGTACTTTTATGTTACTGATAGCTAGCTGTGCTAATGGTAGATGCATTTCAATTACTAGCATGTTTAATTAGAAGAACACACAGCACTATTCCCTGTTGTTTGCACTGCCTCAGAGATGCAGGCTAAATGATGACACTGAACATACAACTCCAGAAGGATTGTCCACGTTTTTGTTGTCAGCCTTTCTGTTCCCCAGTTCACAACAGCAACTTTCTTGCAGCCGAAGGCCTCTCTACTGCAGAGGAGGGGAGTAAGTTGCCACAACTGGCAGAAGCAAATGGTACAACATACGCAGCTGAACAAACATAATCTCCCGAACTGCCATAAACACTTGGAGGTAAGTACTGCTACTGCAGACACTTGGTTGTTTAGGTTAGAAAGCAGATTCTCATACTCTTTGATTTCTACTACTTGGCAAGTGACTATAAAGAAGTTCCACCTCTAAGATTATTTTTCCCCTTTTTAGGTGTGATATCCATACATAGGATCAGAATCATAGAATTGTTTAGCTTGGAAACGACCTTTAAGATTTTCAAGTCCAACCTTTAACTTAGTACATGAGGAAATGGAAACTGCCATAATGGAGTTATACCTGTTACAGGCTTAGTGTCCTTTTATTAAAGAGAAATATGAATAAAATAATAATGAAAATCAATTTGCAGCAAGAATGAAAAATAAAAAGTAGTTGCTCTTTTCTTTCCCCAGGCCACTGCTGGGAAAAAACACACATGACCCGATATCTATACCAGCTATGGTTGGATAGCTGATGGGAAGTTGTTTTTCGACAGTAGTGGGACTATGGCAGGTGGTGGCAAGTGGCTTTATGGCCGATAAGTCTCGTGGAGAGGAAACACAAGCAGTTTTTTCAGTGGTCTGTAAATGACCTATTCATGTGAATTGCATGCCTATGGGAGCCTTACCTGCAAGACTCCCCAGAACTATAAGGTACCACATGTGTCTAGCAAATTCAGGTCTTCTGGAAAAGTAAGACTGGGTAGAAAACCCCAACTTTATGAACGGAGTGATATTAGTAATTTCCCCAGAGCTGTCATGGTGGAAGCATTAGGAACATGAAGTATAAAGAGGCTCTTAGCTGCTACAACATCCAAGCCAGCTCAGAGGGATTCAGTGTTTAATGCTGGCAGTAATTATCAGTTTACTTGTAACCAAAGTATTGCTGAACTAGTAGGGGCAACTGTGGAAAATTATGGGAAAGGTGATTACAAACATTCCTTCTAAGTGATATCAGAGAAAGATGTCAAGATTTTGTCATTTCAAAAGGAAAGTAAGTGGAAAAACATAAAAGTTGTAACTTTTATGAAAGGATATACATAGTAGGTGTCCTCGACAATAAAGTAAGTAAGTATACATAAAGCTTCAGTAAATGAAGGTACTTTCAAGATATATTTCCTATAACCTTTTCTATATATTCATTCTTTTATTTAGAATTTTTTTTTTAATTACTGTAGTCTCCCAAGTGACTTTCAGTCCAGTAAAAATAACTGCTAAAGACTGGTTTGAATAGAAGTTAGATAGACACATCTATGGTTGGAATTACCAGACAACCATTCATTTTTGTGCCTGTGGGGGTATGAAAAGGTGTTTGTTTGACACACAGAACAGTGGAGATGGTTGTACATGTATAACCATCTTTGTTCATCTGTGTGAGTGATGGAAAAATTGTACTCAAAAGGTTAACCACAAAAACAAACAAACAAAAAAACCCAACAAAACACTACATGGGCAATCTTTGTACAGTATTTAATTTATTTTAGCAAAACTCAGGGGACATTGCAATATCTTTATTTTTTTTTTTTGGTGGGTGAGGGAGTTTTTTGTAGGGAAAGTAGAGGGCAGATCTTTAACAATGAACAATCTCCATTTGAAAACAAGATGATGCAACAGAAAGAAAAGGGGAATATAAGAAATAATGCATATTTACTTTCAAACCTTACCTGAAAAATTGTGCATCTTGCTTAGGAGCTAAAAAGAACATTATCAGATCTATTGGGTAAACTTAAGCATTGGGGAAGCAAGATATAAAAAGACATTGAAAATGTCTTCAGAGAAATAGGGATAGCAGTCTATACAAGATGTGATCTTTCATAGTGGTCATGACAAGATACTACTTGACATAGAAGAAGCATAAATTGAAGGTAAATATCCTCAAAGACTTTCACAGCTTATGACAAAATACATGACACGTGCAAACATAGGAAACCGTTATCTGGCACTTCATGAATAGAGATTTCTCCTATCTTGCTTGTTTGTAATAGCATTCAAAAGCACAACAGCCTTCTCTTACAGTAATGCTCTACAGATGGTAGATGATGTTGATCTTAGATGATGCAACATTATCTCAATTCCTTTTGTAAGAAAGACATGGAGTTTCAGAGTATAATATTTCAAGCTGGAAAGTCAAATCTGATCAAGTAGAAGACTGTGATACAACCTGAAACTAGGTAGTGGTAGCAATAGGAAAAAGGTCTGGAAAGCTGTGTATCTAAAACTTGCTTTTTCTGAAATGCTTGAATAACTGTCCTTAGACAGTAAGTGGCAAGTTGCAAAGGATATTAATGATTTTGCTGACGAGCTATTATGTCCTAAACTTTGGGTTTCTGTTTCTGGCTCACCTTTTTTCTTGTCTTTAAGTAGTGTAACCTCTCTGGACAGGGAGTATAATAGATTTTTCTTGTGCTGTTCTCATTTTCTGTCCACAAAAGAGTGAGACTTTTACTGTAGTATAATTACAAAACTGATGAAGCTGAATGTTTCTAATCAAATGAGAAGTGTAGCATGTTTGTAGGTGATCTAGTAGTACATTCTCAGAATGTCATTTGTGTGAAGAATCACTTCCCAGTTAATGTCCTGTAAGTTAAGAGTCTTGGTGGGTTTTATTCTTGGATTTTTTATTTTCAGCAACCTGGACAGATTTGTAATCTGTATCTTCATTCATATTGGCTATTCACTAACCTATCTTTCAGTTCTTTACTGCTATTTAGTACTGCTGTATTTGAGCACTTTCTATTTAACATGAATAGGAAAGTCCCCAAAGTGCTACTCATGTCTGTCTTTCTCCACCTAAAAATTATTAGATGTTTGTGATCGATCCCTTCTATGCATTGAAACACTGATGTAAAAATGTTGTAATTTATATTTTCCATTCAGATATAATAAATATAATAAAATAAAAATAAATATTATAAATTACAACATTACAAATGTTGTAATTTATATTTGACATTCAGAGTTTCATTCTTCTAACTATTGTAAGCTTAACAGAATTTTTTTAAAAATCCATGTATGACTGATACATGTATCTATGTCTGCATGAGAGAGAGGCTTCCTACAACATCATGCAATTTGCAAGAGCTATGGCTTCTGAAAATCACAATAAGTAGTCTATAATTCTTTAAAATATGTTGTGCCATCATTTATAAACAAAATCCAGGCCTTTGTCTAGGCTTTGTGTTGTGTGTTGTGTGTTGTGAGAGAATTGTTTGGTGTAGACAGTTTATTCATATGTAGACACTTAAAAAATTGTACACATGAGCTAATATCTTAAAATAATTTACATTTACTACTGAGAATTCATCAGTGAGGATCTGTTTGGGAATGATGGATTTAACCCTAACCCTAACCCTAACCTTGTGCTTGTTTGTACTTTGAAAACTGTGGCTAACATCCCAGTAAAAACACAGGAGGAGGGAGACATTACTTTAAACAGTCCCTAATTTTAAAATTAATGATTGACAATGCCAGTTGTTTTGTAGTAGTATGTATTCTTTACTTCTCTTTTCTTTTTTTCAGTCAAATTTTTCCTTTCTTTGCCTCGCAGTTACATTCACCTTTAACTGAAAGGTCTAGGTCCATCACCAAACCTCCTCAGCTAAGAGAGGGGAGGTTACTCCTACATAGGTTTAGAATCATAGAATCGTTTAGTTTGGAAAAGACCTTTAAGGCTATTGAGTCCAACTGTAAACCTAATACTGCCAAGTCCCACTAAACCATGTCCCTAAGCACCACATCTACACATCTTTTAAGTACTTCCAGGGATGGTGACACAGCCATTTCCATGGGCAGCCTGTTCCAATGCTTGATAACCCTTCCAGTGGAGAAATTTTTCCTACTATCCAGTCTAAAATTCCCCTGGCTCAACTTGAGGCGATTACCTCTCATCCTGTTGCTGTTTACCTGGGAGGAGACCAACCCCCACCTTTCTACAACCTCCTTTCAGGTAGTTGTAGACTGTGATAAGGTCACCCCTCAGCCTCCTTTTCTCCAGGATAAACAACCCCAGTTCCCTCAGACACTCCTCATAAGACTTGTTCTCCAGCCCCCTCAGCAGCTTTGTTACCCTTCTCTTGGACATGCTCCAGTGCCTCAATGTCCTCCTTGAAAAGGGGGGCCCAAAACTGGACACAGTATTCAAGGTGCAGCCTCACCAATGCTGAGTACAGGGGAAGGATGACTCCCCTGGTCCTGCTGGCCACACTGTTTGTGATACAGGCCAGGCTGCTATTGGCCTTCTTGGCCACCTGGGCACACTGCTGGCTCATGTTCAGCCAACTGTCAACCAACACCCCCAGGTCCTGTTCCACCAGGCAGCTTTCCAGCCACTCCTCCCCAAGCCTGTAGCGTTGCATGGGGCTGTTGTGACTCAAGTGCAGGACCCAGCACTTGGCCTTGTTGAACCTCATACAGTTTGTTCCTGCCCATTGATCCAGCCTGTTCAAATGCCTCTGGAGAGTCTTCCTACCCTCAGGCAGATTAACACTCCCTCCCAGCTTGGTGTCATCTGTGGAACTAGTGCTAGACAGGAAGGAGAGACATTTTGCTAATTAATATAATCAATATTTGCTGATAACAGGAGAACAATAGGTTCAGTGGGTTTGATTTCTGACTCTGGCATCAAACTGGAAAAATTTCAATACATATTTGAAAGCAAGACCACAGCTTATTTCCTGCCCCAAAGATACTTAAGCAGATGTGATTTTTTCTTAAAATCTTGGATATACTGAAAGTTCTAAAAAAAAGTTACCAGAACTGAGTATATGAAAAATACACTTTGTTTTGTCTAACCCTTTAAAAAAAAAATCTGAGCTGTTTTGTCCATCTGCTATAATTCAGCCTAAGGCAGATTCCTGGCACAGGAAATATACAAAAAAATAAAATCTGTGGGTTTGTGCAGCTGGCAAAATTTCTGCCCCCTTTTTCAGCAATTCAAATGAATTTCACTGTTGGATTATCTTATTAAAAGAAGGTGTTAGTACCATCTACAGTGTGATTATGTTGCCACTATTGTTGTCAGATAAAATGCCAGCAGCATGTTCTCTAGTGAGAGAAAAAGTAAGAAAGAACATGGTAACACTGCTCAGTTGGACCTTCACTTTTATTTGCTCAGCCACCTGCTGTTTAAGATCTATCTAAGGAATATGCCTGCCCTGCAGCCAACAGAAGAGTACAGAGATAGTCAAGCTAGCTGCACAGCTGAACTTGTTTATAGGAAGCAATCTAGTAGCTGCAGTATGGAGCCCTATGTGAGTGAAGGTATTCAGGTGAGAAATGAGAGTTGATTAGCTTATGCATTAACACTTCTAGATCTATTCTGTTGCCTTTGCTGTCTCTTTTAAGCTGGTTTGTGCATCCATGTACTAAACTGCAGGCATACTTTAAAAGGAGGTGGTATTATACTTGAACCTAAATAAGTTATAGCTTGCTACATTTCCCATATATATTTAGTTCAAAATACTTTGTATTTCTTGCATTCTGTCTTCACATATTCAAGTACTATTTATGTTTCATAAACCATGAATATCTGACCTGCTCAAGCGGAAAAGGTAAATTTTTTTACAGTGAAAATTTTTTTTGTGTTTCTTGGTTTCTAAGTCACTGAACAGTTTACCCTTATACCAATCCACTCTACTTTATAGAGATATTTTTTCATTAACAGAGAGACAGATTGTCTTTTCCTCAGCACTGCTGCCCACTCCAAGCAGATGACTAAAGAACCATGGAGAGCATATGCTCAGCTATGCCAGTGTATGCTACACAAGCACTTTTTCTGCTGCTGTGAAATTTTTCTCAGTACACTCAAAGGCTTATTCAGTTGCTAATGGTGTTTGAGTCATGGAATATCTTTACCTACCACATGGAAACAGGAGGAAAAACATGGAACATACACTTAGGAGACTGTAAGAGAAAATACAGATATCAGTGGTGGAATTCTAGTAATACCCATAGACAGTGGAAAACATCTTTCACAGGGAAAAAACATTCATTAAAATTCTGTTCTGGCTTTTAGAATTCAAATGTTAAATACACATCTTGAATTTTAATCTACAGAAGCAATGTAACAGGTCAGAATTTCTACTGTTAATCATAGTAAATTATTTTATATAATGCTGTCTTTAAAATAGTGGGTCTTTAAAAATGGGGGTCAACCAATTTTGCATAAAGAGTCTTTGATACTTGCACTTATGGTGAGTCATCTATGCTGCTTTTATTTTGAAATATGGTACTGGTTTGAGACTACCTACATAGAAATGCTGAGTGAACAGCCAGTATCTCAGAAAACAGTAGAAATTCATTATTTTAACTTGTAAATATGGATAAATGGGCTATTTATAATCTTTAAAGCTGAGAGTTATTAATACAGAAGTCATGCAGGCTATGTTGTGTAAGCACTGAGTGTTGACATTGCACTGTATTACCTGTGGGATCCAGTGACCACTGGAACCAAGACAAAGACTTCAGTTGACAGTAAAAGTTAGAGCAAGTGTGGCTGTTGTCTAATAAAGGGAAATAACCTGGCAACACTTTTAACCACCTTTAAGAATTCTGTTGAAAGCAATATGTGCATTTCTACTGTTTAAGTGATGTCTCACTAGTTTCAGTTCTGTAAGACAGACCATGTCTAAATCCTACATGCTAATCTTTCCTAAGCAAATCTCTATAGTTCCCTGACCCTGCGTGTCCAACAGGGTAAACACATCAGAAAGTAAGTCACCTTTGTGGAGTGCAATAGACATCAAATCAACTATCTGACCACTGACCTGTTTGGTAGTGCTTTTTACACTGTAAATGTTCTTCAGCTTTTATCATATTGTGCCTTGATCCGCAGTCATTGAGATAAAAAATGGTCTTTTTTCATGAAACTCTGAAAGAGAATGCAGTCATGCAGGTCACCTCACTCTCAGTCATAAATCAAACAAAGCATTCTGTGACAAAAATAAGAAAAATCTCATACTGCACAAGATTATTTATCTTGCTTATACAAGATAATCAATTCAAACCTCAGAGGGAGGTCACTGTCTGTGGTCATACTTTTAAAGATACTATACTGGCATCTAGCAGGGACATGTAACACTGCAGAGCTTGCAAGATTATTTCTGTAACTTTTAGAAATAAGCAATAAAGCCCATTTTAGCCATGTTATTTTAAAGCAAATTTTTACAACCTCATAAATTATTAAAGCCTAATCTATCTGCACTAGTAAGCAGTTTCCTGAAATTTTTAGGTGACTATCATGTACTTAATTTAGTGTCCTTATTGTAATTTACTCTCTGATTCAGCAAAACGATTAAGCTTATGTAGTCTCGTTGATTTCACAAAGAGTATGCACATGCTCAGGTTTTGATATATACCTCAGTAACCTGGGGAACTGAAATCCAGATACTAATCTTATTGTATTGCATCCATACAGATGTCTCTTGGGTTTGGTTTAGGCTTCTGAGTACAGATACTTTGGCGTGTTTTCCCCACAGAATTAATCTTAGAAATATTATACCAAAAAGTGGCAATTTAACAATTTCACTTCAGCAAAGGAAAGAAAACCAAACTAAAACATTTTTCAGGAACTTCTCTTCAGTAAATTAGAGACACATCAGGACATGGTGAAATCTAAACAAGATATCTGATGCTATACAATCCTTTCTGGTTGTTCAGAAGATTCATCTAGTCATTTGGTTCCCCAAACTCATTTTTTCTAAAGACTCAGAGGTGGGATGATGAGCAGAAAAATATTCCACTCTCCATAGAACTGCTTTCCAGTACAAGCGAGCTATAATTTTCTGAGTTTAATATCAGTGTTATTTTGGATCAATATACAGTTCATCATAGTGACCATCTTTGTATACCCTGAGACCCATTGTATGGACATCTCTTCAGTCTTCTGCTTTCATAGTCCTTCTAAACTTTCCTTTGAAATGTACTAAATTGCAATTTTAATATAAATTAAAATTCCAGCCAATTTTTAAGGAGACCAATAGAAATATTTGAAAAAGAGGATTGCACATTCCCTTTGCTGATCTGGGTTACCTATATAGTTTACACATCCTGTCTCATGTAACCTTATCTAAGGCAGCTGGTAAGCTGCCAAAGCTGTGATAATCAATTCATGAAGTCAATGTTGAGATTTCAAATTTTCACTTTTCTCAACTAACTTGGCATACCCCACTGGCTAATCTGAAAATTGCATACAATTATGTACTATGAAATGCAAGTTTAGGATTATGCTAAGTATGTCAACCACAAATCCAGAGGTTTCTTCTTCACTATATGTAATAGAAAACCTGCAATATTTTGTCTTAAATATAAATATATATATATATTAGAAATTATTTTACTGTAATAAATGGAATGAACAGCCTCATTTCAATACAAGTTGCAGAAGAATCTAATTCTGAGACACAATTTCATTATGTCTCTGAGGCATGTGTCTTACTTAAATTTTAGAAAGTACAGAGTCAAATTCAAATGGGTAGTAAATTCTATATGCCAACTTCTATATATAAACTATGAGGATGAAAATCTTTGAGCTAGTACACTTGCATGCAGATTGAATTCAAGCTAGGCAGAATAGCACTGACAATAATTATCTAGAAAAATATTGCAGTCTTTAAGTTTCAGTCCTTACTAATAAGATTAAAAGCTTTTTTGTTTGTTTGTTTTACAGGAAATAATTTAAATGTCACTGAATTTTTTTGAGTTATGGGTAATGATACCATCTGCATGGTTCAGTTGCAGTAGCGTCAATAGGTCTTCCTTTTAGAGTTGCCACATGCTATAAGAAAACAGACTGTAACTTTCAGTCCTACTTGAGAAAAACTATGTCAAAATATGAAGAAATCCTTCTAAAATCTTTCTTTTGTCCTATTTGATAAATCTCAAATCACAGCTCAGTGTGTGCCTTGTCATGTCGGTGATAGCAGAATATGTATTATTGTTACAGGAACAGTAAAGGGCTCGTGGTACGGAGTTCACAGCCTTAAAATAGGTTTTTTTGTATGTTCCAAAAACTTTCTCTTCAACATAATAAAACTGGAAGTAGCTGAGGGCATTGGCTTGAGAATGAACTCTGAGAGGGACTAACCAGTGCTGTTTGGTACTCTCATAGACTGAATAGATCATTCAGCTTTTCGTAGGCCTCTCTTGAAGAGCATTTCCTTGAGGATAAATGGAAGCTGATATGCCAGTTGGCACCGAGCTTCTGAAATGAATAAAACACTACCTGGTACTCTTTAACATCTTCTAGTCTGTTCTATCTACTGCTAGCAAATGTTTCAAATTAGCGTATCACATTCTATAGAGAGCTGAGAGGCAAATTCTCTCAAACACAGTGTATTAGGCTAAGTAATGTAACATATTATTTGAAAAATTAATAGATCAAAGTAAGTGGTTTTAGTGTCTCATAGATCCAAACAACCGATACATTATAAATCAAATTCAGCAGTAGAACTCTGTGAGAACAGTCCACCATGTAACAGTAATTACTCATTTAGTTGCTTTGTCCTCTCATGTCAGTATTTCCTATTTGAAGACTATGCCAATAAGAAATAATGCTGATGGTTTTTTTCAAATCCTTTTTGGCGTAACTGCTTTCTAAATCTTAAGCAAATCATAAAATTCACAGGAAGCGAATGTCAGCATCTTTCTCAAATCTAGGTATAGAAAAAAACATTTATATATGTACTATTTTTCAATAAAACATGCACTCTTCTTACAGCAAGAGGTTTTCAATATTGATCATATCATTACCAAAAATACTTTGGAAACATAATAAAATTGCAGTGTCATTTGCATTCCACCACAAATTTGTCTGCAGAAGGGATAGAAGTCACCATCATAGCTGTTCACCAGAAAAAGACTTCCTTTTTCCTACATCAAGTAGTCTAATAGTTTCTTCCTGTGTTATTCCCCTGATTAAGGTTTTTGCTCAGAACTAGGCAGCTCCACCCTGTGATGAGATCTTCAATGATGAAATGATTTCTGTGTGGATTTTGCACTACCATCAAGAAAGCTTTTTGGATTTCATAGGTATGACATTAATTGAGTTGTAAAAAATCCACAGGCAAGCTAGTAATAAAACATTTGATGATAGGGAGATTAAATGAATTAATAGAAAGGCTTGCACTTCCACCCTTTACTTTCTTCACTTCACTGCAATGGAAAATTGTCCAAGTCTTCTTGAAAGTATAATACTAGAAGGTCAGTGAATTTAAAAAGGGCTATTTCTGTGAATAATTAATAATAGAAGACAGACTTATTTTTTTTTTAGCCCTCAGGAATGACAGCCCTAATCACTGACCTCCTTCTTTATGGCTTAATAAATCTCATATTCCTTTTTTGGAAAACAGATGTTGCATCCTACTTTCTAGGCAGGTAGCAGAGCATAAGAGGTTGAAAACCTCATCAGGCTGAGAAAAAAACATAATTTCCTTATAAAAAGTGAACATCACCATGTTTGCTAACCAGCCGTGCTTAGAAAAAAGTAATTGATGAAAAATGATTGTTTTTCAAGAATGAATATAGTCTGTTGAAGCTTTTGATTTGAGAAGAATTCTAGAGGAACTTTTAAAATCTTTTCAACATTCCTGGAAGTTCAGAATCTGGCATAATTAAGTGGTGTTCTTACTGACATTTCCACACCCCTAAAAAAAACAAATAAATAAGTAAATACATAAAATTTAGAAAGACTACTAAAACAAGTAAAGGGCTTTATTGTATTGCATAGCTGTATGTTTTGTCAGATATCATAGCAAAACTGATTTTCACCAAGAATACAGCACACTTTTGAGGTATGAGTTAGGACTCAAAACTCTGGATCCACTGGATCTTCTGGAGACAGTCCAGCAGAGGCCACAAAGATGATGAGGGACCTGGAGCACCTGCCTTACGAGGAGAGGCTGAGAGAGCTGGGATTCTTCAGCCTGGAGAAGAGAAGACTGAGAGGGGATCTTATCAATGTCTGTAAATATCTGAAATTTGGGGGCCAAATGGATGAGGCTGGGCTCTTTTTGGTGGTGGCTGGGGACAGGACAAGGGACAATGGGCAAAAACTGGAACACCGAAAGTTCCACACAAAATATTATATTTGTAAGTAGTACTGTTTGAAATCAAATAAAACTAGTCTGAGTAAAATTCAGACACATATTTGGCTTTTGGTGCAATCTTTATTACTGAATATCAGCATAAACATAGGCAGATTTTAACTCAAAATATTTTTTATAGTCAAAATAGCATATAATAACAACATAATTTAATAAGAATGAAATAAACTACTGACAGGGTGAGTAGTAACTCAAAGTGCAACGTGAAGCATATCTAAATCATAGTAGAAGGAGGACGACAGAACTTCAAAGTGTATTTTTGAAACAAAAACCAGTTTGTTTTAAGCTCAATTTGAAATGGGAGAATATATATAAAACTGAGTAGGAAGAGATGTCCTTCTGTAATTTTACTGTGGGTGTTCACTTTACTGAGCTGTTGTCCAGCCCTGGTATGTTTAGGAAACAATATACATTGTGGACAAGTTAGGGACAGTAACATAAACCATGCAAATAACTTCAGGGTTTTTTAATAAATACACTGATTAGGGAAAATAATTACGGATTTTCTTAGGGGAAAGGAGAAATTATAAAGAGAGGCTATACTGCTCTTTGAAGTTGATAAGGATTAGTATGTTGAAAGAGAATTGCACATTCTTATTTGTAAATGCCCCTCTACTCCCATACACTAGTGTGTAATTCAGATTACTGTCTAGTTACAGTGTCGCTTGTTCATCTTCCTGTCCTTGCTGAACGGAGTAAATTAAGTCAGTGGAGCTGCTCACATGATATTATTCAAGAGGTAACAAAATCCAGCTGCATTTTTAGTGTGACACATATTTTCCATTCTTACCCATAATGCGTTTGTGCAAGTGGGCTTTTTTACATTTTAATAAACAACATGAAAGAAAGAGCTATTCTCATGATATTTGCAGAACAACAAAGAAGTGTTGAAATGTTTACAGTAGCCCTTTCTTGTGATATGTTTTAACTAATTTCTCTGATTAAGGTGTTCAGTCATCCAGTAAACACAGATTATTTATTGTTATTGTTCTTTTATCCTCTAGAAAACCAAAATACAAAGAAAAATATTTTATAGAATAGTGTTTGAATTGTTGATTTTTTTTTTTTTAATTATTTTTGTACATTTCAGTAAATAAAATGTCAAGATCCGTAGTGCCCAGAAATTCTCTCTCATCTGAAAAGTGATATTCATACAAAACAAGAGCAGGAAAAGAGAACAGCTACCATATTGTAGAGATAACCCTATGTGGAATCCAAACATTGAATCATTTCTCCAGTAGATGTTGCAAGCAAATTTCAAAAAGCAATTTGCTTACTAACATATTCAGAAGTAGCTGTTCAAAGCTTTATTGTAGAAATGTTGACCACCGTAACTAAGTTTTTACTTATATAACATTTGAGGGTCTTTTTCAGTTGTACTGTATCTAATGTATCATTTTCAAGAAAACTTAAGTAAATCTAAATACAACAGAAACATCCTTAGGCAGCCTCCATGGATCAACAGGGTTATACGTTGTGTGATGTAGTAAGCACAGAGAGCTCTAAATAATGAATGCATAGTACATCTGCTACCTCCCAGTGGTTAGAGACGGGAATTGTCCCAAGTCTGCTTAGTGGACGAGGGAAAGGCTGTGGATGTGGTGTACCTGGACTTCAGTAAAGCCTTTGACATGGCTTCCCACAGCATCTGCTTGAGAAACTGGCTGCCAAAAACCTGGACAAGCATTGTCCAGACTCTCTGCTGGGTTAAAAACTGGCTGGATGGCCAGGCCCAAAGAGTGGTGGTAAATGGAGTTAAATCCAGCTGGAGGCCGGTCACAAGTGGTGTTCCCCAGGGTCAGTGTTGGGGCCAGTCCTGTTTCACATGTCTATCAATGATTTGGATGGAGGGATTGGGTGCACCCTCAGTAAATTCACAGGTGACACCAAGGTGGGTGGAAGTGTTGATTTGCTTGAAAATAGGAAGGCTCTACAGAGGGACCTGGACAGGCTGGATCAATGGGCTGCAACAAACTGTATGAGGTTCAACAAGGCCAAGTGCCGGGTCCTGCACTTGGGTCACAACAACCCCATGCAACGCTACAGGCTTGGGGAGGAGTGGTTGGAAAGCTGCCTGGTGGAACAGGACCTGGGGGTGTTGGTTGACAGTTGGCTGAACATGAGCCAGCAGTGTGCCCAGGTGGCCAAGAAAGCCGATGGCATCTTGGCCTGTATCACAAACAGTGTGGCCAGCAGGACCAGGGAAGTCATCCTTCCCCTGTACTCAGCATTGGTGAGGCTGCACTTTGAATACTGTGTCCAGTTTTGGGCCCCCCTTTTCAAGGAGGACATTGAGGCACTGGAGCATGTCCAAGAGAAGGATAACAAAGCTGCTGAGGGGGCTGGAGAACAAGTCTTATGAGGAGTGTCTGAGGGAACTGGGGTTGTTTATCCTGGAGAAAAGGAGGCTGAGGGGTGACCTTATCACAGTCTACAACTACCTGAAAGGAGGGTGTAGTGAGGTAGGTGTGTGTCTTTTCTCCCAGGTAACCAGTGATAGAACAAGAGGAAATGGCCTCAAGTTGCACCAAGGGAGGTTCAGATTGGATGTCAGGAAAAATTTCTTCACTGGAAGTGATTATCAGGCACTGGAATGGGCTGCCTAGGGAGGTGGTTGAGTCACCATCCCTGAAGGTGTTTAAAAGACAGGTAGATGTGGTGCTCGGAGATATGGTTTAGTAGTGGACAGGTTCGGTTGGACTCAATGATCTCAAAGGTCTTTTCCAACCAGGCGATTTTATGATTCTATGATACGAGCATTGACTTGAAGTTCTACTTTCAAATAATTTGAACTTGATAATATTTTTAAAAACACTATTTTTATGTTTACTGTAAATGATTGGACTTGAAGATATGGGTGTGGGAATTCTTTATGGCAAGGTATATCAGTACATATTAAATGTTTCTGTTAAAAAGACCGGAAAAGCAAATAACTAATGGCAACTTGTCTCATACCATTTGGTTAATGAAGACTGCCTGCAATTTTAGCACTGATATTTTGCACTCCAGCTCAGATCCTTGAATGCACTTCAACCTCTACTGAAATCACTGCGCCTTCAATGTCTGAGTGAGTCTGGGGTCATCAAAGCTGTTAGAGGTGTTGAAATCATAGCCTCTTGTAATTGTTGGAAGCTACTTGAACATCCACCTCTCTTCTGGGTTTCTCATGAATTATAGAGGTGTATTCAAAGTCATGAGTGTGACTAAGAAGTTTACCAAGGTTTGTTTGCCTTTTACATTGTCACAGTGGGAACTGAGCATCCAGATGCAGAAAGCAAAAGTTGTAGTCACTTATAAATAAAAAGAAATTCCCATGTTCAATCTGAATTTTCTGATTATACAGTTCCATAAGAGCCAGCATAACCTTTTCATTATGCTGTTGAAACTTAGTTGTTCAGTAATCTTGAAATGCAATTGCTAGATGCTCAGAAAGATTTCCTAGCATCAAGTACATTCCCTGTGATAGCATATAATATTGCATAAACAAGTCTGTCTCACAAAGCTGATTATTTTAGAACAGGAATAATGCATCAATTGTTACTGTGGACAAACAAAATTCCACTTTGCTGTCAGTTTCCTGAATACTAAACACACAGGATTTAGTTGAAATTATTCTTTGAGATACAATGATAAATCACTTCTATTGTACAATATTTCAGATACCATGCTTCCTTCTTAATGTCCCTTTAATCTCCACCTTTGGCTTGAGAAAGTTATTGCCTGATAATTGTCAGTGTGAATTTGGGCTAAGGTTTGGGGATTTTTAGAACTGTCACAGAAATCTTTGATTTGGTACCTTATTAAAGTAAGGTAACACAGTTTAGGTTTTCAGGCTAAATGAACTGCAAGACTACTTAATAATAACTTAGTAATTAATAAAAATAACCTAATAATTAATAAAAAATAACTTCAATTATATCTAATTATGCTGACTATTGCATTTACAGTGCTTGCACTAAATATTTTCATGGTGAGTCTCTGAGGTTCAAAAGGCTAAACATAAGAAGTACACCATTATATAAATGAGCAAAAAATAGTATTTTCTCAATTTTTCAGGCCCATACTGCAGTCCTGAAAACACTGGAGGGTGAATCTGTAGGTATGCTCACCCTTGGCTACCTTTCTCTGTACTATGAGCTCGATATGAGATATTAAAATTACAATTAATTAATTGAATGGCTGTTCATGAAATGCAACCGAGTATCATGAACCATGTTTGTGTTTTTCTGCTGTAATACCTCCTCCCCATCTACCATGCAGACTTTTATAATTTGTGAACTTGCTTATCCAAATTTCCAGAAGGGAAACCTTGTCTGCCTTATGTGCTTGGAAAATATTGTTCATGACAGTAGTATTCTTAACAGATCATTAATGAACAGTGAAGAAATCATGAAACACTTGCTGGAATAGTACCTGACAAGTCAGCATTTTACAACTTGAGGATAAAAACATACCCAAATCCTAAAAACTATTATGGTAAACTGCAATAATAAGCAAATTGAGGTCTAGAGCATTTAAACCTTAGAACTGAGGGAAACATTTGTATAACAGATGTCCAGATCTTAACATTGAGTCAAGCAAATTCTATTAGTGAAATAACTCACAAAAAAAACAAATTAACTTAAGGTAGAACAAACCAATGGACAGACTTTTTTACTGCATGAGCATAGAATGTCAATTTCACATAAATTAATATTCTCTATGAGAAGATGTGTAGTGGTTTGACCCACAGTGGGACCATGCAGTCCTGCATTCACTCCCCCAACCTGGTGAGATGGGATGGGAGACACAACAAAGGGGGCACAGATTAGGAATGAAGGACAGAGACAGCTCACTCACCAGTTATGGTCACGGGCAAAACAGACTCAAACTTGGGGAAGAAAAATCAATTTAATTCATTGCAAATCATCTAACTAGACGTAACAACCACATCTTACAACACCTTCCCCCACCCCTCCCTTCTTCCCAGGCTCAAATCACTTTGCTCCGAATTCCTTTACCTTCCCCCTCCAGCAGCACAGGGAGCAGGCAATGGGGGTTCGGTCAGTTCACCTCTGCTGCTCTTCCTGGCATGGAAGTCCAGGAACAAGATGTTCCAAAGCAGCTTCCCATGGAGTCACGGACCTCTTCAGGCTCAGCTCCCAGCGCTGGCATGGGGACATCCACAGGCTGCAGACCCATCCTCCACTGTGGGGGTCCACCCCGGCTCTGGCAGCAAGCGACTCTCAGGGTCCCATTCCAGTCACACTTGCCCTCAGGCTCAGCTTCTCTGCTCCAGCGTGGAGTCCTCCATGGCCTACACGTGGGTCTCTGCTCCGCCATTGAACCTCCATGGGCTACAGGGACCTCCTTTGCCTTCTCCTACTCCATGCAGTTGAACTGTGTGTGGGTCTCCGTCTTTTCCTTTGGCAACCAAGCTCTCTCTCTGTCTATCTGTCCTTTGTTTAGGCTGATGGTCACCTCTCCTCCAGGTACCCCACATTCTTCTTTTCAGGACAGTCCTTCCCCTCACAAATATGGATTGGCAGAGGCGTTTCTCTAGTGCTCATTGGCCCAGCCTGGGCTGGGGGATCTCTGCCTTGGAGCCAGAGCAGCTTTTCACTCTCATAAGGTGGCCCTTCCCCCACTACCAAAAAAAAATGGCTCACATACACACACACACACAAACCCAACACAAGGTGTTAGTGGCACAGTAACATCTCTACCAGTTATTTGCTTTGATATCCTGCTCTGCTAATCCAGGCTTCATCAACTCTTGCTATTCTTATCACTTAAGTCTGAGTGCCTTCAAATAATGCATTAAGCAAATTGATTACCGTCTTTTACGTGCTTATTGTTTCCTTTTTTTTTCCCCCTGAGAGGGAAGTGTGTACAGCTGGAAGGTGTCTCCTGCATTTTTATGTACTATTGATGTGCACAAATAAATATATCAATCTGACTGATCTATATGTCAGTCCATCTGATATAAAGCCATATTGCTAGAGCACATTTACAGTTGGAGCAGGAAATGGTGAGGTTTGTGACAGCCCATAAGTTCCTTTGGTCATCTCCATAGTCATGGGCCAGTCTATGGGAGTACCTCCTCTTCTGAAAAGGCAAGCTCTGTCTCTATTTCTAGCACCCTACTATGCTAGCAGAGTGAAGTTTTTTAACATGGTCCTTATGAGGACTCAAAGATAAGTGTAAATCAGTGAGATACTACAAAATTCAAAGTTGGGAATGTGACTTAGAGATCAGTTTCCAAATGGGATATTTAATAAAACTTAAGACTTATTTTTTGGATTCTAAGTTCTGAAGTTTTAATTTCTAAATGTCTATATGTTGCTTTTTAAATCTGTATGTCTAAACCATAGTATAGATATGCAGCTGGCATTCATGCATTTTAGTATGGGATTACACTGGATCAATGGGCCGGGGCCAACTGCATGAGGTTCAACAAGGCCATGTGCTGGGTCCTGCACTTGGGTCACAACAGCCCCATGTAATGCTATAGGCTTGGGGAGGAGTGGCTGGAAAGCTGCCTGGGAGAAAAAGACCTGGGGATGCTGGATGACAGCCGGCTGAACATGAGCCAGCAGCATGCTCAGGTGGCCAAGAAGGCCAACTGCAGCCTGGCCTGTATCACAAACAGTGTGGTCAGCAGGACCAGGGAAGACATCCTTCCCCTGTACTCAGCATTGGTGAGGCTGCACCTTGAATACTGTGTCCAGTTTTGGGCCCCTCTTTTCAAGGAGGACATTGAGGCACTGGGCAATGAAGCTGGTGAAGGGGCTGGAGGACAAGTCTTATGAGGAGTGTCTGAGGGAACTGGGGTTGTTTAATTTGGAGAAGAGGAGGCTGAGAGGAGACCTTATCACAGTCTACAACTACCTGAAAGGAGGTTGTAGTGAGGTGGCTATGCGCCTTTTCTCCCAGGTAACTAGTGATAGAACAAGAGGAAATGGCCTCAAGTTGCGCCAAGGGAGGTTCAGATTGGGTCTCAGGAAAAATTTATTCTCCAAAAGGGTAGTCAAGCATTGGGACAGGCTGCCCAGGAAAGTGGTTGAGTTACAATCCCTGGAGGTATTTAAAAGATGTGTAGATGTGGTGCTTAAGGACATGGTTTAGTGGCGGACTTGGCAGAGTTAGGTTTACTGTTGGACACAAGGATCTTAAAGCTCTTTTCCAACCAAAACAATTCTACGATTCTATAATTAATTTAGTACTATATTTTGACAATTGGATTCTTAGTCATGTAAAATTACTGTAAGATTTAAGTTCTTACGCTTTCTAAAAGTATAGATCCTCTATTTTCATAGAGGAAGGTATTTGGATCTTCAATATTCCTTTACCTTTCAAGCCATTTTTCTTTCTCCAAGTACATTCTGCATTTCTATTCTGCTTTGTAACATAACACTAGATATTTCCCTCTCATCCTCCAGTGTAATTGTCCCTATCATTCTCCCTTAATGAAAGAAGTTAAAACAAGTTATTTAAAATACAATTCTTTTTTACCTGATTTTTTTTTGAGTGGAGGAAACAGCTGCAAGTGATTGTCGTCCCTCTGTTCTCACACTAGTAATGACATACAAATATTTATTTTACCCTTATTAGATTCCCCTCTCTATTTCAGTGTAGCTGCAGAGCTGACTGTCATAACAATTTAAATGAAACAATTGAAACTGTGAATCATAAGACTGGCTAATGCACAGAAATACTTGAAGTAATTTGTTTTATTTAATTTTAAGTTTTAAATAAAAGTATTCCTATTGCATTTTATAATATTTTTAAAGAATTAGTGTATTTTTAGTTTGAAACTGATATGTATTGAAATGCTAAAAAGTGGAAGTAAATAGTATCAACAGCATACACCTGTTAAGAAATGCATTAAATTATAGTTGGAGATAGTCTTTCCCTGAAACACATCAGACCAATAAAGATGAAAAGTGATAAACCTGATGGGATTATTTTTTGCTAAGATACAAATTGGCAGAAGGTGTAAATCGCTTGTACCATGCCTTAGAGGTACAGCCTGCAATCACTGTAGGCCCCTGGTACTAACTAACCATCTTTTCCATGGTATTTTATTTCCTTTTCTGGCATGTTCGTTTTCAAGACTTATGTGACCACTCATTGGGATTCTTGTTCAGAGTCTGCAGTCAAGCACTGAGATGATGGTTGCCAGATGAGATGACTGTCCATGAAGTGCCCCCACTGATTCAGGCTGAATTCACCTCCTCTTTTGCCTGTCATGATTTGTAAACCTCTCACGACATCTTTCCTTCCCCTTCCTACTATAGACTATGGAGACCAATTTTGTTTAGTCATTCCCTTTATGGAAGATCTTTCTTGTCTTTGATCATCTTTTTGGCTTCTCTCTCTTCTTTTTTCTAACTCTACTGTAATCTTCTTGAGACAAAAGAACCAAACTACGGGCACTGTTTGCATGTGCTATACAGATTCATATAGTACCAGAATGATGTTCTCTGTTCTCTTTTCTATTCCTTCCTTAATTATTCATAACGTTTTATTTGCTTTTTTCCTTGCTGCTGCACACTCAACTGATGTCTTTATCAACTTTTTCATAAAATTACTTTTTCATAAGCCTTTTATCAGTCTAAAATTTCTTTCTGAGTGGTAGCAGCTAGCTCATAAAACCTGTTATCACTGTGTCATACCCTAGCTTCCCAGTCATTGCCATGGCTCACACTAGTTTTTAGAAACTCTGTCACTGACTGTGATATACTTACTTGTAGACTGACCATCTTACCATGCTGCTAACAAGGAAACTGTTAAAACTCAGCCCTGTAAAAGTGCACTGGCAAGGAAAATGATAGAGTCACTGTAGGTTGGATATCAATGGGGCAATGAAGCTCAGGGCACTCAAACAGTACAGAGCACTTACAGCCAATAAGTCACTTCCTTAATCGTCACTGCCCTTTGATGATACCTTAGCAAGTAACTGCCTGTCAGTCACTATTAAGGACAGCTGATTCCATCACACCTGAGCCAAAAGCCACACCTTATATATAACTGTGGTGGTTTCACCCACAGGTAAGACCATGTGTGGCACTCCCCTTGCAACACAGTTGACGTGCGGAAAAGAGACTCCACAAGTTAGAAAAGTTGTAAAGTAGGTATGTTTATT
>NW_010323930.1:28226-43067 GCF_000700745.2 Antrostomus carolinensis | reverse complement strand
ACCCCCGCCCTTGTGAAAATTGTTAGGTCAGTGTAGCTGACAGACAGTCAGCGTCGTGACTTACTGGGAAAGGTAAGCAATGATAAACCCAGTTGTTTCTCGCAGTTGCTGCTGTTGTAAGTGTTCTTTTTGCTCTTGAGTTTATTTGCGTTTTGGTTAAAGATGTATGGCAGCTTAATGCGTGCTGCCAAAGCATTTAAAATGTTTAATGAGTTTTGATTCTCAGTCCAATACCTTACTGGAACAAAACTACGGATTTCATTTGAAAAAGGAGCCTGCCCTGAAGAGCAGCCATAGCAACATCTTTTGTGATCACATTTTAAACTGGCAGAAAATACTGGATTCTCTTACATTCTTTCATTCTTAAATTCTATTAATTTTTAAATTCTGTAAAATTCTAACCCCCAAAGTGCTACAGAGAAATCAGCCAGCTGGGATTTGCCCTGAAACAGTTCAGCAGAAGTATCCCTTACTCAGAGGTTTCCGGTTTTTATCATTGATTGTGCAGCTGTGTGTAAAACTTGAAGGATAATTTGTTTCCTCTTCCTCTCTGGTTTGGCTTCCTTTGCATATTTCTGTTGATATTATCTCAATTTTTAGATCTTGTGAATATTTTTTTATGTTCCCCTACCTATTTCTTCTGTGTTGAATGAATCTGTGAATACCTTTTCATTTGTTGTTGTTTCTTGTTTCCAGTCACTTATCATATGTCCAAAATTCATCAGTTTGAAAATAATTTTTAAGAGCCTTTGCCTGGATTTAAAAAGTAATAATTGCAAAGATGCTAACATTCTTTGATGTTCACAGGGACTTCTTATTGCCTATGTGTTCTGTCAGAAGGCAGTCTTCAGCACTGCTTACCATGGGTGCCTTGTGTGGATCAGCCACTTGCAGGGGAAAACTAGTGATTCAGAAAGGTTTAAAAATGTAATTTTGTAGTTTTTAATGGTTATTGCTAGACTACAAGCTTTCTCCTTTTAAGGCTTCTGATGCAGAGATATTTTAGATGGTGTCTGTTGAACAGGACTGCTATGCTAAATACTAGTTGGCATTCATCTGAAAGGTCATAGTAGACTGTGATAGAAACTATCAATGTGTCAACATGGGCTGGTGCATTGACATGGGATAGTCCATACTGTTTAGCTGTTAGTATGGTTGCTGCCGTGGTTCATGCCAGCTGCCACTCACCCTGTGTTCACGGGGATAGCACAAGTGGGTGCTATTCCCTGTGAGCAGCACTGATAAAGCTTGACTGTATGAACACAGGTTGTGCCATGCTGAAGAGTGCAGACCTTTTTTATACGCTAGAATCTTATTGACTGAATAATGCTTGAGGGACACAAAGAGATCTGGACTTCAGAAGCATGGTGGTTTTGTTGGTATTATAAATGGTTGTATTATAATAATATTGCCTATGGATGAAACCTTATCCTAAATGGTCAACTGTGCAAAATTCTTTTGCATTCTAATTGGGCTAATGGATGAGCTGGTTTTGATGTCAACAGACATGGGACAATTTTGCATCTGACATCCAAATGCGCTTGATCTGGGTAAGCCTTTCAGGTTTATCCCCAGTCCAAAGACTTGGGATTGTCATAAGAGTTATGTTGAACCAGTTTGAATTTGTGATGTCTTTTTTTTTTTTTTAATGAGAAGTAGACAATATTGAGACTAGAGAACGATGAAAATTTTTGCATCATACTTGAAAGTGTTTGTCTGTGTGTTGGATTTGTGCATGTGGGGGGCTGTTTTTGGTAGTGAGGGAAGGGGATATAGTGATGGCCCCTGTGAGAAGCTTTGTAAAACTCCCCTGGCTCCAAGGCAGACCTGCCTCCAGCCCAGGCTGAGCCAGTTAGCGATAGGGAAACGCCTCTTCAAATCCATATTTATGAGGGGAAGAACTAGTTTGGCAAGGTAAGAGAGAGCCATCAGGAGAGACCATCGTCTTGAACAAAAAGAGCATCACTGACATGAAGAAAGGGGAGGAGATGGAGAACCTCAGATACCTGGATCAGCACAGAGAAGAGTAGGGGGGAGTAAATGGAGTCCTCTGCAGCCCATGGAGGTTCGACAGTGGAGCAGATACCCATGTGTAAGCCGTGGAGGACTCCATGCTGGAGCAGGATGCTGTGCCTGAGGGCAGTTGTGACTATGTTGGGAGCTCATGACAAGCAAGAAGACCCCAGAGACACTCAACACCAGAACTGGGGGAGGAGATGTGCTAGACAGGAGACTCATCTGCAGCCTGTGGAGGTCCCCACGCCAGAGCTGGGAGCTGTGCCCAAAGAAGTCCATGACTGTGAGAATCCCACATTAGAACACTTTGTTCCTGAACTCTTTTAGCCCGTGGGAGGCACCTCAGGCCAGAAAGAGCAGCATAGACGAACTGACTGCAACCTTTATTCCCTGACCCCCTGTGCTGGCAGGGAGAATGTAGTGAAATTGGGAGCAAAGTAATTTGAGCCTGGGAAGAAGAGAGGGGTGGGGAGAAGGTGCTTTAAGATCTGGTTGTTATGTCTCACCATACTCTGATTGACTGGAAACAAAGTGGCTTTTCTTCCCCAAGTTGAATCTGTTTTGCCTGTGACCATAATTGGTGAGGTCCCTGTCCATTTTAACCCACAAGCCATTTGTTGTGTTTCTCTCCCTATCTCACCGGGTGCTGGAGGTGGATGGTCTTAGCTGTGGCTGAAACCACCACAGTCTCTTAGGGCTATAGGAACCCCTTTGTGTTGTAGCAAAGCCCTCCTGCCCTTTTAAACTCCAGCAACAAACCTGACAGATACTGAGTGCCCTTTATCTCAGCTGGCTGTGCACCAGCTACACAGGGGTGCAAAACAAAGGATTTGAAGTATTGTAGAGCTGGAAGGATAATATATTTATATATATATATATATTTATTTTTTTTTTTTCACAAGAGGAGCCAGAATGCAGGAGGGTGTCTGAATCAGGCCTTGCTGATTGAAAGCAATTTTCAGGATTTCATGGGGTACTACTTTTCCATTTAATAAGATCTTATTTTTTTCACTTGCAAGAAGGCTACTGTTTTGCAAAACTCATTACAGTTTGTTCTTTTCAGAAAATGGGTTCAATCATGATGCAATTTAGATAACTAAGTTGAAGACTGTCATCCTAAAGTGTATGATGTAGCTATTAAACAAAATAAATGCCACATTTAAGGAATTGCTTCTTAATGTGTTGTTCGTTCCTTTTCTGATTGTTCTTCTGGCAACTTGAGTGGAATTTTGGTAACTGGTTCTTGGAAACATTGGAGTGGTTTGAATCTGGATAGGTGTCCACCCCAAATTAATTACTGTCTGTCAGTTTTATTTTGACAGCAGCATGGATGTGTCTCAAAAAATTAATGTTTGTATATGTATTTCCTCTGCACAGAGAATTGCTTGCACATGCTTACCCTAGAACCTCCATACTCCGATATGTTAGGGAAGCCCGTTTGCAATGTTAAACAGTATCATTAGTTATGTCAGTTGTGAAATATTTCTGCAGAGCAACTAATTCCACCAGTTCTTCATCTTAATGGACAGTTTTCTCCAAATTAGCTTGGCTACACTGTCACTGGTTCCAACCATCAGTTTGCACCTAAGCATTAATTTCAGCATCTCTAGAAGCTAAAATTAGTTTATCGTGTATGTATCTATGTGTGGAAGTTCTTATAAAGTAATTGCATACTGACTCATTTTTAATCCGCTTTGAGAAACAACGGACTTCTAGAATTTTGTTCAAATACGGCATTCTTTTCCTCCTTTCTGAAAAAAGGTCCCAGAAGGAGACAATGTGTGCATTAATCATGAAAATCCAAGCATGATCATTTTTAAAGTCGTCATCAACTAAGAGTTTAACTAGTAACTACTATAATCCCTTGACTTCAGATTGCAAGTCACTTACAAAAATGAAGCATCTACCTAAAGTGAAATTTAATGAATTATTGAGGCATTCAAAATGCTGCATTCATTATAAAAAGCACTGAGCTGTGTTTAGGTTAAAGTCTTGACATCTCCCAGCAGGAGGAGTCAGAGAAGTATGTTATAATCATACTTCATCTCTATGCATTTTGGATTGTGTAGTAGGACAGATTTTCCAGCAGAGGGAGAAGTATACTGAATTATTGGGAACTAAGCTATAGTTTTGCAGCCCCCAGTTTAGCAATGCTCTATGCAAAGCTGAAAATTCCTATTACTTGGTCAGAAGACATACTTATTTGTTCTGATGGTCTTTTGAAATGTCAATATATCTTTCTGCCAAATTTGCTACCAGTAATTTTTATATATTTGTTGTTTTGGTATTTTTTAAACATAATGAAATAGCTAAGTGCCTGTTTTATAAGTTGGGGTTTTGGGGGTTTTTTTGTTGTGTTCCCCCCCACCTCCCCCCCCCCCCCCCCAAACGTAATAGTCTGGTCTAATGAGTTGTACTTTTCACTGATTGCAGTGATAGCTGTTCCATAATTCTTAATTAAACTATGTTAAAATATGCTTTAAGGGACATATGTGTGATAACATTGTTTTTCTAGTCATTATCAGAGTAATCTATGGATAACAGCTATAAAAGAAAAAAAAGGTTAATCTCTGTCAGAACAATATGTTATTTGAAGAGAAATGTGAATGAAGAATACAGCATGATCTGAATAAAGAGCAATCCCTTGATGTGCCAAACTTGTTATATATATTTTTTTATCACTGTTCTTCCTTTACTGGCCCCAGATCCATTCTCTTCCTTGCCTCTTGCTCAGTAAAGCAATTTAGCCATGTGCTGAGTGCTGCTGATGGTTAGTGATTTGTTGGCAATGCATGGTTTGAAGTATGTATTTTAGTCTGTGGAACTACTGTACAAAATCATTTAGGTGCTATTTTATTAAAGAAGTAGTGTCATTCCCAAAGACTTCTAAGCAATAGAACATTTTGTTGCAGAACATGATAAATTTTGATCACTTCTGTCTCAGCAGTTTCAGCTCTGTTTTAGGAGGCTATCAGAGAGAGGGAGGGAGGGTGGTGAAAGTTGTTTAAGCTTTAGTGAGGCCACTTTCACTCTCTGTAACAAAATTAACCAATATGGAAATAATTATTTTGCAATAACGACATCCTCTGTCCTTCTTGTGAAAGTGGCCGTACTCAGCAGGGAAACTAACGGCACTGGGAATATTGCTGGATAACTTGTCCTCGGAGACCAATTCATGTAACACTGTCAAATTACACAATGTCAGTGCAAGGTATTGAAGAACACATTACAATGACAAATTAGAAGTGCAAGGTCCTTTGAATAATGTGGTTCCTGTGAAGATGGAAACTCATTTCAGAGTAGCTCTTGGGACTTCACAGGCTATCTGGGATTTATGAATATGGCAGGTATTTTGCTTTTAGGGTCTAGGGGAGGGGGAACTGTAGCTCTACAGTAAGTCTCTTGTTTACGTGAGATGAACTTGCTTATGGCAATATATTCCACTGCCTCCCTTCTACAGGGAATTTGCATATAGCAATTGTTTAGGTAATTCTTTAACTCACAGAACAAAAATTGAAAATTTAATGTATTGTAATAAGAAATTACTGCAGCTCTGTTAGTAGAATCAATGATGTATAGAAAAGAATGATAATATTTCTAAGCTTTTGCAGGGATATAGCCTGCTTTAGCTGACACTGAATATAGTAGTGAGCAGTAGTGAGCTCAGACACTGAGCAGGTATTGGATCTCTGAAAGGACAGACTTAAAACTTTCATAACTGAATAGTATTGGGGACTGGGACTGAGCAAAATAAGATAAAAAGCCGGATACATAAAAGGATTTAGGAGCACAGTAAAAAACTGCAGTTCTTAAAAAAAAAAAAGAAAAGAAAAAGAAAAAAAAATAAAATCATTTTCTTGCTAAGCTTGGAACAGCCTGCCAGAAGTCCGGAGGAACTGAATTCAATTTTTCTCAGTAATGTTTCTTAGGCACCCTTGGTCATGTTTTTGGTTCAGTGTTCTTGATAAAGCAAAGCAGTCTGGTGCCTAACTTCTGAGCTTAGTGGCATTCCATCATTTCAGCCTTTTGAGGCTTATTGCAAGATATATTCTCCTAATATACCTAGCAGATCATGCTTCTCAGTGTCTCAGAAATATTTTATTGGCTAATAGTTTCCCTAGTGAGTTGAAATTTGCTACACACAAAACAAACTAGGAAGAAACTATAGTGTAAGATTTCAACAATAATCCTGATTTTCAGAAGGTGGAAGTTTAGGCTATTAGTATCTGTGTTATCATGAAGCTTTGGACAGTAGAAAGACTGAGATGTCTATGTATGCTCAGGCAGCTTTTTTATTTGGGGAAGTACTCTTTGTCTGTTCTTTTCTCAAAGAAGAAGATGCATCATTGAATATTATGAATTTAAGTCTTTTATTAGCAAGTTTTGGGAATGTTTGAAATGGAAATGTTTGAGCGGTGTTTACAAAGGCTTTTTTCCTTAGAAGTCTTGTGGGGTTTGGGATGGAGTGGCTTTCTCAGTGATTGCTTACTTTTTAGAGACCAAATGCTCTTTCTTTTTTTTTTCCCTTTTAAAGCCTGAATTCCACAGTAATGAGCACAGGTTTGCTTTAGCGACATTTAGTTTAATTGATTTTACTTGCTCATGCATCTATGTCTGTCACCAGAATTGAGTGAAACTCATAACTTCAGCTCTTCACCTGTGCTCCGCTGAAATAATGTGAAATGGCTTCTTGCTTATGGTACTACAAAGCTGTAATTCTGCTGCGGTTCATTTCACAACAGACCTGGAACATCAGAAGATTTAGTCTACCATGACCTAAGTTCTAAGCGTACTGCAAAACAAAAATGGGCCAACTTGTATGATTTCTTCCTTTATTATGAATGTTTCATGTTGAGCTTGTTTGGTTCAGTGGTTAGCAAATGAGTTGACAAACAGTCAGTGTGTTTTTTACTTTGGTGAGTTCATCACTGACATCTGCAGTGGTATTTGAAAATATAAGATTATTTGCTGAAGCTGACTGTGAATTTTTAAGTATCTTTTAGCAGTCTAAGGATATTGAAGTAGAGTGCTTCTCTGCTTTCATTTCTTGATAGTCTTATGAGCAAAAATGCAAGAGCATCTACTAGCCAAGTGTCTCTGCTGAGTTGTGTAGCTCACAGTTGTCCTAACTCAGCAGCAGTGAGGGTGCCAGTTTACCCCTTTAGAGAGCTGTCAGGGATGCCCATGAAGCAGCAGCAGGATGCCTTGGCTAAACCACATATCTGTGTGAGTCTTTTGGCCTTCTCCTTTCCCCATGGGAAAAGGCACATTAAACATGACACTGTGAAGCTCTATTTAGTAAGTGGACCAAATGAGGGATAGACTATGTCAGAGAAGCTTTAAACATAAGCACATATGCACAGAGTTAACTGAGACCTGCTTCAAGTATCACTTCAGCAAGTAGGTGCAGTCAAGCCTGGGGGACTGGACACGTGCTTTGTCTTGTCTCAGTGCAAGATTGCAGTGGCAGCTCAATGCCAATCTATAACTGTTTTACCTTGCATGCTCTGCTTCTGTGTAGTGACAGATATATGCATACCAGCTGTGTATCCTTCCTCCTGTTTGTGTCAGGTTTTTTTTCATTTGTTTGGTTTTTTGTTGTTGTGGTGGTGTTGTTTTTTTTTATTTTTTTTTTAATATATGCAGGTGTCAGCACAGTCTGAGCAAATTATTCCATGCTGATATAAATGGTACAACATTCCAGCAATTTCGGGTATTTTCCTGTCACTTGTTAGCCCAGAAATCCTGCCAAGACGTGTTATGCTTAGTTTTAGCTTGTATTGTCCTGTTGGCCATGGCTTGTTGTGCTCAAGCCTTCTTTGAATTTTCCTGTCACTTGTTAGCCCAGAAATCCTACCAGAACTTGTTATGCTTAGTTTTAGTTTGTATTGTCCTGTTGGCCATGGCTTGTGCTCAAGCCCTCTTTGCGTTGTCCTGACATCCATGGATCACTCAGTAATTCAGCTCTTCATGCAGGCAAAGCTGCTGTGACAGCCTTTGTCAAACAGGAGCAATGTTAAGATTATGTGTAGGTGTGAGTAGAAACATGTAGTTGTCTGGGCTCATTTCTTTTTACTGGAAGTGGTACAAGATACTAGCTTGTAGATTCTGTTGGCCAGACCCAGATCTTCAACCATTAAAATAACATGTCTATACAGCTGTTACTGAGGTAATTGTAGGAAATATTCATTATTAGTTTCAACAGTAGAAACAACAGGTAGTAATGATATGTAAATCAAACTTGTAATAAGATGAGGAAAAGATGGAAAAGCATAAAAACTTATTTTGGTGTAGCACCAGACCAGTATAATCTAAAGGTCAGCTGGAGGATGTGTACAAAATCCCTTTCTCTTTGAATTCTTGGTAGTATTTACCAACATTTTTCAGTAAGAACTATATGTAATGAACCAGCTGACTGAATTTTAATGACAATATTCTCAATGTGTGAGCAGTTCACATTATCAGTAAAAAAAGTTGTACATCTTTTTGGGCTCTGTGTTCTGTGCTGCAACATTGGTTTGCAATGCTCACTTGTGAAAAGAGGACTTTTTGTTAGTGGACAAGTATAAAAATGAAAGATACAAAATTGCTTTAGTCAACAACAGTATTTTGCTTCATTTAATTAACCCTGCTTAAAATTTTATATAAATTTAAAAATTTGACGTGGTATTTTCATTATTAGGCCATGCAGATTTTTTTTTCCTGCTTTGTCCAAAAACATTTGTTACATTCATGGATAGTTTTGATTGACTTGAAGCTGGGTTTACCGGTGAGTCTTCTCCTTTGTGCAGTGAGGTTTTTTTACTGATTTCACTCAGCCAGCTCCACACGAGGATAGACTTGTGCACAGTCAAGCTTGGCTTAAATGCATTTTTGGCAACGCAGTTGCCTTTAGGACCAGTCTGCTCTAGTGTAAATTGAAAGGGAAAGTGAAACAAAGGAGAAAAGAGTGAAATACAATCATTCTAGAAAAAAAAAAAAACAAACAGGAGGAAAGGAAGCAAGTAAAGGAGAGATGCTGTGTGCATTCAGCACTTCTAAGCATGCTTAGTGCTGCCTTAGATATTTGGTAGGCACTGCCAGGAAGTGGAAGTGGCCTGAATGCCTTGGTAATGCTCAAGGAAGATAGATAGGTCTGTCTCTCTGAACTCCCTCTCTTTTCTTCTCTGACCTCTAAGCTTTTATTTAAACCCAGTTACTCCTGCCAGGGCTTGCTGAGCTCATAATTTGATCTCACATTCTCTCTCCCCCTCTTTTCCATTACAACACAGCTTCCCTAAACCGAGAATAAAACCCTGCTTTATCTGGCTGTACTGAATATGGTGGCATGCATGACAGGAACTGGTTGTGTGTAAAGGTGTGATTACATTGTCATTTTCTTACCCTAGTGTGCCATGGGAGTAAAAAATACTGAGGTCATGGTAAGGTTTTGTTATTCTTTGTCAGGCATTACCTGGTTTCCACTGAACTTCCAGTCCATTGTCATAGCTGCTGTTATTACAGTTATTATAATTTAGTTAACTTTTTTAGTGTTACTTATAAATTACTGTATCCTGATTTAGAGTTGTGGCTAGGAATGTTGCTGTGCTTTTATTTTGCAGGTCTACTTTTATATGTTTTGTTTTATTTCTTGCTGGTTTTATTTCTTGCACAATATAGTACAATTTGCAGATATTTCTGCCTAGAGTCATACTGACTGTTGATCAATTAAACTCTGGCAGCTTTATTCTAGTTAGCATCTATATGTGATGTCATATTTTGTGTACTTCATTTGTACATCTAAATCTGTATTGTAGTTTAACCTGAAATATTCTTGGGTTATTTGGCTGTTTAATACATGAAGGGATATACTTTCCACCTTGATACTGAGTTACAGTACCTTGTATTTGCATTTTGAAGCCTTGGCTAAAAAGGCATAATGAACACTTAACCGAATGTCTGCCAGTCACATCAGATACCGCTCCAGAGAGGTTACATTTAGCTCCAGCACTCTTATCAGGAGACACAAAGATCTCTGACATTGCCAGACTGTCTGACTGCCAATTGGCAGTGCAATCCTCTCACCTCAATTCAAGTGAACTTCAATGAGCTTTATTAATGCTTTGTGCCTCCCCTTCTATTTGAGTAACTGTTATGTAACTAATTTCATGTAGTGCAGCAATAAAATGCACCCACAGGCACCTCCTTTTAAAAATGCATATTATATAGTAATTCTGTAAATAATCCCAGAAACAGTTTTCCCCTCCACTATTCTCCCATTCCCACTCTCCCACTGGGGAAGTGAAGAGGAGGGCTGCAGAATGGGGAGAGGTGAATGGTTCCTGTGACCAGACAGAAAGGGCTGCTACAGCACCCTAGGCTGGCAGTTTGGTGTAAGAAAAGGCATTTGGGGACTGTCCTTGGCTAGAATAGATACTCCCCTACTTCCTCTGAGGAAGAGCATGGCCTGGATGAAAGCAGTAAAGTCATGCTGGGCTAGAGGACATGAAATCCATGTTATTTTATTCACACCTCATCATCTGCTTTTGTGTGCTAAGTTATTCTAGGCAGGGCTGCATATGGGCTGGGAAGGCTTTATGCCATGTGCTAATCTGGTCTGATTTTGTGCATTTGTGGATACTTGGAATAAAAACAATCTATTTAGGTATACATACAGCTGTGGTGACTGCAATTTGTGTTAATTTACCTGAATTGTCTTGGATTACAGCTATGTGGCAGCACAGAGCTCAAGGCAGGCTACATGTTATTTAACCAGTTTATTATTAGTCCATTTTCTTGCACTAATTCTGCACTTGCACTCAGGCATTTGACTGTTGCAGAAACTGAGCTCTAGGTATCTACCAGGTTACTACATGTGCTGGCCGTAGAATTGGCTCTATGCCAGCCAGGTATTTCCTCTATGCTACAGGAATGCTCAGGGTTGAGAGGGTTGAGCACACTTCTAGCTGCTTTTTACCATCCTCTGTACGGTAAAACTTGGAAACAAACTGAATCTTGTACTCATGGGCTTTTGTTGCTGTTGTGAGCAGAGCAACTTTCCTTAGCTTAAAGTTAAACCAGTAAGGGAATGGTAAGTTTTTCAATAGAATTGCTTGTTCAAAATTTTAATGGAATATTTCACCCTTGCATATAGCTGAATAGATATTAAAAGCTGGGGGGTATTAAAGTATGAACAAAGTAATTTTTACTGTAAGAGCTATGTTAGGGACAGACTAATCAAGTTGTATTCCTCAGGAAAAGAATTAAGTTAATGAGGAGAAAAGCTAGGCATGATCTCAATGTTAAGAGTGTGGGGTTTTTTTGTTAAAAGTGTGTTTTGCTGGTGCAAAACTTGCTGTACCAGTTACTCTTGAAAGCTTTCTCTTCTTGTGTGTGCTGGATTACCTCTGCACATAGTCTGTTTCTGCACTTTCTTCATACTAGGCTCAGAAGCTTCATACATGGGATAGAAGGAAGATTTCAGGTAAGTTTAACATAAGATAAACTTTTTTTAATGTTTCCATCGCTAACCTAATACTTTTTGTTAGTGAGCGAATTAGATCAAATTGGTTATCTAATGCACTAATTACCATGTGAAAATGTCCACACAGTGCATATGACAAAATGAACTAATCTAATGTACATTTGAAGTAGCCAGCTACTGTCATTTAGGTAGAATTGTCTCTGGAGTAATCACTCATTCCCTGGTACTTATTGCAAAATAAACTTTTATAGTTTCCTGCTTTTGAGAGTGCCCACTCCTTGTTCAGCTGAGGGGAGAATATCTCTGAATCAAATTGGATTGTTCTTTCTGACGTTCCTCAGTTAGTGCTTAAAGAATAGAGGAGAAAAATGATAAGTGGATGGAAAAATGTGTGGGAGAGATGAATAAAGAAGATGAAAAAGGAGATGTTTGCTCATGACAAATGCATGGACTAGTTATGTCAGTGCTTCAGATCATTTCTCACTGGCTGACAGGTCTCCTTGATTTTTATCTCCTGCTTATGTAGAGTTCATAGGCTGGATGCTTAACAAGTGTAAATCAGTATAGTGCTACTGAAGACAGGAGACATGGCTGAGGAACTCGGCCTCCATGCCAGGAGGAATTATTTTGGTGCAAATGTAGTGTAAGCAAGATGAAAATCATAATGTGTGCCTTTATATTTAGCTCAAGTTCTTGAGCAAAGGGATGGATGAATAATATTGTTAGTGCCTTTGGCGCCCCTTGGCCTGAAGGACAATCAAAGGTATCAAAAAAGCAGAAATGTGGAAGTAAGAAGCAGGCAATGAATGGATTAGAATCACTAAGCAAGAAAGACTTTGATGAAGGCAATCAATAACTTAAGGTAAATTGCAATTAATATAAAGGAGCTGGACATTGGGAAAATAGGAAATACCGGGGGGTTTACTGCGTTCTTAGTCTGGTGGCATTGTCTTTCTGAAACAGCTGGTCTTTTGCCTATGCCAGAATTTGTAATGGGACCTAGTACCACTGAAAAATATTCCTTGTCCAATTATGTACCACAAACCAATATTCATGTAACAAGGTCTACATTTCAAGTGCATCTGAAAGGCTAACTGTGCTGTTTGAATGTATTTAAATGATCCTTCATCTATAATTTATGTACATCATTTTTGTCAGGTATGTATTGATCACCATTCTATTGGATGTCTCTCTCCAGAGGTGCCTGGAGCAAAGCAGAGAGCTGGCCCTTCTGTTAGGGCTCTATTAAGCTGTAATGATTTGCAGCCTTGCACACTAGAAAAGTTGTGTAAGGTCATGGATCTTGGGACTAGAGCAGGCTGACCTGTGCAGCATAGAGTTTGGCTTCCCTGTGGAAATACTTTGCTGTTTCTTTTTACGTGTAATAGCCACACAGATTTCTAGGGTAATACTGTTCTGGAAACTCAGTGGTGATACATACCTGTTACTGGAAGATTTTAAACGTGGGAAGCTACTTCTTAGAGTTATCAGAGTGCACTATATCTCCGTATCTGCCTAGGCAGGTTTATGACCTGGATCAAATATGTATGTATTTATTTATTTATTTATAAAGAATCATAGCACACACATCCTTTCCACTCCTCTTCCCTTGTTAGTCAAAAGATGCGAGATCAACAGTCTTAGGTTGTTTTTTTCATTTTATTTTATTCATGAAAGGTAGGAAAGATTAAACAGTCTCAAGATAGCATTTGTTTAAAAACTTTTTAAAGCTGATGTGTCTTAAACTGTTGTTACTGGTAACACTGCAAGACTTAAATGAATATCAACATGTGAAATAAACACAAAGCAAAGCTCAACTGATTAGCTTTAAAGAGGATGGTGCAGTATTTTACCATATTCCATTATGCCAGGGGCCAACAATCTTGGCTGGCTTTTTAATGTTTTTTAACTAAGCTAGATAAATAATCTCTGAACTATGTCAAGCAGGCTCCTTTTGCAGTGGAAAGTTGTGCAGGTGATGCAAGCTTGCAGAGCTCAGCAGGGCCTGTTAGCTTGAATGCAGTACTGCACTAATGTTCTTTTGCAGAGTGGTACTGCGCTATGCTATGTAGAAGTACTGCTTAGATGTCCTGGTTTTTAGCTGAAATAGAGCTGGGTTTCTTTTTCAGTAGCTAGAATTGTGCTGCGTTTTGCTTTCAGCCTGGAATTTGCTATGAGAGAGACACTGATAACATACCAATGTTTACATTTTTGTTGCTGGAAGTGAAGGACTTTGTGTTCTGTTGGTCCACAAGCACAAGATTTAAGGAGGGAGAAGAATATTTAAATTAATAAACTTAATTGACAGTTAGATATGCCAATGGGGTATTCCATATCATATCACGTCATATCCAGTATATTAGTGAGGGTCTCTTCCTCTCTTGGCTCTCTCTGGCTTTCGCTTGGGCTCTTGTTCTTCCGGGATTGTGGTTTTGGTTTGGGATTGTCGCTCCTCCGGGATCGTTATCTGGGAACAGGCCGGGCTCGGTCAGCAGGGGGGTGAGCAATAGCATTGGCTGTCACTCATTTGCATATTTTGTTACTGTTGTCATTGCCACTACTATTTTAATATTAGTATTATTTTAAGTTTTTTCTCTCTATTATTAAACTGTTCTTATCTCAACCTTGCTCCCCAGTCCTGTCCCCTGTCCCCTGGGGGTGGGGGCGAAGTGGGTGAATGGCTGTGTTGGCTGCTTGCCAAGGGTTAACCACGTGAAACTATCACATTAGATCAGCTCAAGACTGGCTGTCCATCCCATACAAACATATCCTTAGATTCCTGTTACTCACTGATGCAAGTCCATTAAGAAATTTCTCAGAGAGACAGCTTGGCAAGTAAGAAAAACAGGCCTTGTCAGGTATTTGTGAGCACTTTGTGCCTTTCCACAGCTGAATTTTTAGTATCTGTAGTGCTGAATTTTGTAACTTGGTAGCTTGGTACAATCAGAGTTAATTTTGTTTTGCCTCCAGCCTTGACTACCATCCTGAAAAGAAAAGTTGGATTAAAAGGATTTTTCCAAAACATATCCAGGGGGAACAATACCACTGATTAACTTAATAGGTGAATGAGCATCATTGCACTATGGAAATATACCTCTGAATTGGATTCTCAGTGCAAAAAATCCAAGGGAAGGAGCTTGACAATGGCAGATATTTCTGTGTGTGTTTTATTTGCAGACAATGAAACAGTTGGTTGGGGTTTTCCAGGGTTGTGATGTGTTTGGGTTTTTTTTGTGGTGGTTTGTTTGTTGGTTTTGTTTGTTTGTTTTTTCTTAAATACCTAAGGAAAACCTGGGTATTTTTAGTGATTTTTATTCACCTATTTATGCCTTAGATAGTAAAAGTCAGGAAGACTGTTATTT
>NW_010323930.1:17618-28189 GCF_000700745.2 Antrostomus carolinensis | reverse complement strand
GAAAGTGGGGAAAATGGCTGTTTTCCTTTAGTGCCATTTTTTATGTTTGAGACCCATATCATTCCCTGCAGCATGCTGACTAGGACTGGTTTTGTGTTAAAGTCACTGATCCTCTTCTGTCTCCTGGCTCCATCTTTTATATCAGGCAGCAGACCACATGATCTGGCTTTTTTGGGTCTATTTGAGAACTCATCCAGGAATGCAACATCTAAGTTTACAAGTATTTGCCTGTGCTATATGTACAGCTAGATAATATGTACACTCACATCATTCTTCTGTCAAAAAATATCATGAAACCTTCATAGAAACAGAGCCCTAATTTTAAAAATTTGTTCATTTGGTAGCTTCCGAGGACAGGGATACTTCATTTATGTGTTTCAAAATGATTCTAGGCAGCAGGCAAGCATCTGGGTGTCCCACGTGTCGTGACATTGACACAGAAGACGTTAAGTGACATAGGAAGGCTGTTAGGCTATTATAGGGTTATATACTTAGTAAAAATCTGGCTTCTGAGCTTATGTCCTTTGCTGCATCCAGCCCTCCATCTCTGTAAACAGTAAATATATATGCACTGGGACATGTTACAATTTCTTAAATTTCAGTACCTTTTACCTTAGCTACTGAATTATTTCAGAGGTAGGTATTCTTCACATCAAATATCTGTTTTTTTCCGAGATATGACTGTAAATATCTGTATAAACTGGTCAATGATACAGAAATTTTTGTTTCTGGTACACTATACTGAAGTATCACTGCTTGTTACTGTGATCAACAAAACCTTTATTTCATGCCTGAACACCTACTGGGACAATTCACATGAGAAATGCTAACAAAGTTCTTATTTGTTCAAGATTTACCCTTGACTTTTTGTTGTACATCTACAAGCAGTTTACTCTGCTTCGGGGAACTCAAGCAAGTGGTGAAATCAAACTTAATATTTCTTCTCTTTCACACTGAGCTTTTGGGATAATATACCTTGTACTTGTGGAAATCCAGTGAAGAATTTCCCTTTTTGCCATGTAAGTTTTATTTGCAGCCTACCTGAGCAAAGATATATGTTGACAATTTTTGGTATTTCTGCACCATTAAACGTTCCAGTTAATGGTGCAAACAGACTTTCATTATAGCCCTCTTTTTATCCCCACAAACTATGTTTTTGAAAAATTCTGCTGTCTCAAAACTGCCATCATTAGTCTCAGCTCAAAAGTTTTGAGGGAGGTTTCAATTAAATGCAGTCAGCGATTATGCAAGTGGGAGGAGATAAAAAATTTCCATTACTTTTGTTTTGCACATAATAGCTTGAAAATAGTTACATATGTACTTAAATTGAGGTGAAACATGATTTGCACATGCAGAGCTCTTCATCCCTTCAAAGCTCAGAGTTGGATTTTCTTTCTTCCTATCTTAATAATTAAAGACTAAACTAACCTAAAATCCTATCAACTTGTTTTTCCTGCATTTTAGGAGGATTGTTATAGAATGGCAAACGGCTTGTTCTTTCTATTGTATGGGTGGATTAGAAAGGCATTCGGCTGTTTATCCAGCAGACTGTATCTATTTTAACTCTTGAGGGTACTTATATTAGTGGACACAAAAAAGCACTTGTGTTTGAATTTCATTTGAAGCAGTATTCCACTGACAATTAAATGTATTTTTTGTCAAGAAATCACATCAGCCTCAAAGAAACATCTCTTAATTCCTTCTCCCTTCAATACTTTAAATTAAAAATTAAATTTTGTTCAAATATTTTTTGAAAATATTTATGTAACTTTATGGATCCTATTAAGTCAGTAGTATTGGCACAGGAGAGCATATATCTTATTATGTCTTCCATGATTTCCTAAGATATCAGGAGTATTGCCCAGGAGAAGATATACCTTATACTTTACTGGGATAAACTATGTCCTGTTACTGCCATTTCCTGACAGAGAAACCGACACACTGGTGTGTATATTTTAACCTTATTTTTTAAAAAAATTCTTACTGATATCCACAGTTTAGCACTCACTGAAACATCTTATAATTAAAAACAAGATCTCACATTTGTATTTGTAATGACAAAATCTGATATTTTGACACTTGATGGAAAAATAGAAACTGAGCAGTTCATGAACTAGAGACAAAGTGGTCTTCAAAACCTTTGTGTTAGTTCATAGTATTCTAAGATTGAGACAACTGTCTTTCAGAGAAGACTTTCATATTCAACTTTGGGGTTATTTCTGAAGTGGAATTTATTTTCCAGATTTACTGTAGTTTGGGAATTTTTTCAGTTCTGACTTCTTTTGGTGGGAAAGCAGAAATGGCAAGTTTTGATCAACTCTTTTTGTAGCACTAACATGGAGAAAATAAATATTCCATAGTTTGCTGGAGTTACTTTAGCCTTAATATAACTACAGAATTCATAATCCTTGGACTTTGCAAAGTTCTGATCTGTCACGGCAGTATTAAGCTCTTTCAGTGGTACATTGGGAAGAATATAAGTGAAAGGGTTGATTAACTTTATGATTTTTTAACATACTCTCCCTTCATTTTTAATCTGGGATCAGTGTTGATGTTGGTAGTGAAGTATGCTATTTAGCTGCTTTAAAAACTTTTTGGTGAGAAAGTAGGTTTTTAGTTTTCATTAATCTTGAACATTTTTGGATGTTTTTAATAATGTATACCTATATAAAAAATACACTTGTTTCTAAATCTGGCAATGTTTTCTATAATACCCCAAACCTTGGCTGCAAGAACAGCATGGTATTCAAATAACGGAAGGAACCTGTGTGAATCTCTGCAACATATGATATACACCTTGTTCAGTATAGTAATAAGCTGAGAGCACCTTCTTCAGATACTGAATACTAAACTTGTTTACAGAGCAGATCTTTCCCCATTTCAGCACCTGTCAGCCTTTTTCTTTGCTTTATATCATGATCCCTATCTTCTCTGATGGCAATTTTTTTTTTAATAATCTGACCATGGTCTTATGTTCAATTTTCAGTGCCCCAGACTCAGTATCAAAACTCTTTTAATCAGTTGCTGTCCTTGGGCTGTTAAGTGACAGCAAATGTGACCTATCAGTCCTTTAATCAGTGCCGGCGGTGCTTTTCCCCAAGACCTGCTGAAGAAATCTGCCAAGTAGCAGTTGGCATTAACCACGTGTGGATTCATGACTGTGAGCCTTGAGGTAGCAGGATTTTTCCCCCGCTCAGTGCTACTGGAGCCTTGAGTGAACCAAAGGCCACTGGGCTGTTAATTGGCAAGGCAAAGTTTCTCAATGTGTCCATCGACCTGTCAAAAGGTTCTCTGACTGTTACAGACAAGCACTGAGCCATGTCCAGAAAACAAAAACATAGAGTTGGCTTCCTTTTTGTTTAAAAGAGAGCTAATACCTTCTCACTGCTAGGCTTTGAGCTTCAGCTTGTATAAATAATAATTACTTCTGTCGGCTTAGAGTATTTACATGTGTTTCTTCTTTTGTTTCAGGGATATGAGAAAGCAGTGCTGTTGGTAGTTTCATATGCAATTTCTGCTCTGTACATCTTTTAGAGTTTCCTAATGAAATTTGACTCACAAAAATAAAATTGTTCTTCATTAATACATTTTGAAATGTCTTAAAGATCTATGACCTTCAAATGAATCTATATTTCAAGTAGACTTAAAAAGAAAGTGTTTTCCAGATGCGGTGTGTTTCGGTAGATCAGGCAGTCCACAGCTCCACTGCTGAAATAGCTCCCACATGCTGGGACTGGAGCAGGTGCTTCTCTCTTCATTCAGAGTCACCCAGTTGACATCTGATTTCCAGATGCTCTAAAATTATACCTTATAACAGTCTATTTTGTGCAGTCCTGCTCATGTTCTTATCTTTATTAGATGTTTTCGGGACATCTTTTAGTTTCCTCTGACAAAAAAAAAAAAAAAAAAAGTGATGGATTTGAAATGAGCTCATGCACCTTTGTAAAGTTATAAGATGTATATGACCAAGTTTATGTCAGGCTGCAACTTTGGAAACTTACTTCTGTGGCTACCAGTGGTTATACTTGTGAGGCAGGCATCTCAGCAGTGCTTACCTACAAGCTTTTAATGTCATCTGTGTGATTAGTACTGTTTAATTTTTCTCCTGACACCCTGCTTCTTTTCTAGCTTTCACCTGTGTTTGTCCTCTAGTATGTCCCTAATTTCTTTCAATATTCTTGACATCTACAGCAGGTGTCTTTGGCCTGAATGCTCCTCAACACCTGCTGCCTTCTTCCAGATTCTCTTTTAATATGTATCTCAACTGCTACATATTGGGGCGGAGAAAGGTAATTGCTTACATATTATGTGAAAAGTTGTTGTGATGCTTTTTTTTTTTTTTTTTTTTTGGGGAAGCTAATCTTCCAGTGAAAAAATACTAGATTCTTTTTTTTTTTTTCCTCATTTTCATGTGGTTTTTTTTTTTTGTTGTTGTATGTATGTTTCCATTTTTCTCCTACTAAATAAAAGGGCAATGATAAATGAAAAATAAGATAAAATTAAGAGAAAAGCTCTTTTATTTTCTTCTGCAGGAATGAAATGTTAGTATTATTTTGTGTTGCCTTTTCTTGTTTAAGATAAAAGATTTAAAACATACTGGTTTTTGAAATGCCTTTTTCCTTGTATTGCAGTAGGTGAAGAAACAAAAACCTGATACTTTGGTATTCTTCCACACTTCACCAAAAATAAACATTAGAGTTCTGTAACATTGGGAGGGTTATACTACCTTGAGATTCTGAACATATAGTTGGTTCTCTGTGACACTAGAAGATATCAAAAGAAAGTTACTGCAGATTCTAGATGTGGTAGTAATTTTGTTGTGTCAGTCATGGCCTAGGATTTAAGAAATGAAGTGTTCACAGGGGTGGATAAAGTCTTTTATGAGACCAGCTAGAATATTTTCCTTTTCTGCCTGCCTCTCATAACTGATCTAATAAAAGGTAGCTTGTTATTGCAAAGCCCGTGTCTCTGGACTTGGGCTTTTTTCCATGTTTTCTTTTTTCCACCACTTGCCTTTATCACTGGATTTAACACATGTCATCAACCCTTTCCCACAGCAGTGTTTTTCAGAGAAAGGGTAGTAATGGCTACCATTGACTTCAGTGAAAGCTGTGTATGTCCATCACCTCTGAAAAACAGTTCTGTCCCAGACTGGTCACTTGGGGAGTCTAGACCTGATTCTCCTCAGTTTGAGGAGAATTACGACATTCCTCTCTGTTGGAAATCTTCCATCTTAAAGGATTTCCATCCAACCACTCACCTGTGGATGCCCTCAAGCTATGAATCTGGCTTTCTCAAACAGAGAATGGGGACAGTCAATTCCAAGGTAAACTTGAGCTGAAGTTAATTGTAATGACAGATTTATACAAATAATTGCATCTTGTTTCTTCAGTTTAGGAGTTCTGACTTCTGGGAGCTTGGGTTTTGAAGGCCATATGCTTTGAATAGTAAATCTGTAATCTGGGCCCAATCCCTTTTGTTTCAAAGTTAGCAGACATATGAGTTAAATAGTTTCAACACAGTGATGAAGGAGAAGGTTTAAAGGCCTGTTCCTAAGGGGCCATTTTATAGTATGTAGAATTTTTCTTTCAAAAAGAAAAAAGAGAGAGAGAGAAAAGTGATAGTTTTAGAAAAAGCCAACCTTTCCTCCACAAACCAAAGCACGAGTTTCAGAATTCAAGTTTGCCGGGTGAAGATGGGCACCTTTTATTTTTATCTGACTCAGTCAGCTCTAAGGAAACCTTGTTATGCAGTTTTTGGAGTCCCATATTTTCTTACAAGGAATAGTTCCATTCGCAACAATATGACTTGCATCAGGACTGGTGTGTGTGTCATTGCATATGTTCCTTTCTATCTGTTAATAAATCCATTTCCTGTTTGCCCTGGGAGAAAGTAAGTCTATGAATTTCACACTTCCACTGGAAAAGGTCAGAGTAATGTTTTAGGTAGGTACAGGAGTACAGTTGTAGAGATAAAAGAAATGGGAAGAGTATGGGAAATATCTGCTTCATAATAGTGCTGTGGTTTGAGAAACATGTCTGACTTGTATCCATGTGCTAAATAAACAATTTGTCTCATCAGAATGTCTGCAGTGAAGTAATATGGCTGATTCATTTTGTGAAGCCACTGTGGTTGCTCTACCTTGTCATTGGCATACACAGGGGCATGTAATACTAGGTTGTGAATGAAGAGTGTTTTCTGATGGGCCTTGAAGGAAAACAAAACAAACACAAAAATCTGTGTTTGATTTGCACCCTTGGAAGGTCTGAGCTCTGTGGATGTCATTTTAAAATATTTCCTATGTTTTCTTTTAACTTAGTCTCAATACGTCAGGCTCAGCTAAACGAAGAACTAAATTAAAACTGTCATTTCAGCTCATAAATAACAGATGTCTTGCCCATTTAATTATTTATAGTCTTGAATGTTTCAAAAATGAAAATAGCTATACACATTTTTAATGTAGTTCTTGGTAATTTGCTGCATGAATGATAAGATTCCAGATAATCCTAGCGTACAAACATGAAAAATAAAACTTTGACTGACTCACTTATCTTATGTGACTGCTTCTTCGATCCCCTGTGACTTTTTTTAAATTAAAATTTAAGTGAAATCTAATCACAACAAAATGATGTTCATATACTTGCATTAATAATTTATCTGCTAGAGATCACAGTGCAGGTAGTATGGACGTTAGAGATTCATTTGCTGCCGGAAAATCAATGCTTTCTCTTTTTGGTAAGATTCATCTTTTCATCCATGTGAACTCTGTTTGGATGGATCACAAGTCTGAAATATTAATGTTGAAAGAAATTGAGATTGTGTCAACATTAAAAAAAAACCAACCCAAACCTAACAACTGCAAAACTGCCAAACCCCAATCTCCCGTATTCCTTAGCTAATGATAAAATTATATCACTTGGCTTAATAACTTATTATTTTTTAATGAACATAGCTAGTCTAGTGAAAGATGAATTTACCAGGTTAACAAAGACTGACCAGCACAGAAACCAAACACACAGTGCATGAGCTAAAAGAGGAAACATATGAGTGTGAATGCTACAATTTATTTGGCAGAAAAGCAATCCCCTCTCAGAAAACACACCTATTCCTCTTACCTCCTAAGCAGCACAGTTTAAGTGCCTTTATGAGAAATAAAAGAGAAGTACTGATAGTCCTCACATAAGGAAAAAGTGGGTTGTCTGAAATCTATGCTATGTGGCCTAAGAATATTTTATTTTACTGCTGAATAGGTCGAGTGTCATTCTTTGATATGAAGAAGGGCTCTTTTGGGGGTGGGTAAACTGCAGGAGGCAAAAAGTCCAAAATGTGATTATGAAACAATCATATGTATTGTTAGAAAAGCATTTGTAGAGCAACTATGGGAAAAAACTAGAGGGAGTTAACGTCTTGGCGAGTTGAAGTCTGCCAAAAGGCTTAGAACAATGACTAAAGAAATTGTATTGCTAGTTGGTTCACAGTGTGTTTAGGAACACAAAATCTGTTTATGCTCTTTTAGTAAATAGGAACAATATGCGACAGCTGATCATATAATTCTAGTTGAAGAAATCTTTGAGACCTAAACCTTTCAAAAATGCTTGAAGATCAAAAAGGTTGCGTACAGAAGGCTTTGGTACTTAAGGCAAAATGTTTATACAAATAAAAACAATGTGTGATAGTTTCACTGGGCCAGCCCTTGGCCAGCAGCCAACACAACCATTCACCCACTTCCCTTCCACCCACAGGGGACAGGGGAGAGGACTGGGGGGCAAGGATAAGGAGGCTTGTAGGTTGAGATAAGAACAGTTTAATAATAGAGAGAAAACTTAAAATAATACTAATATTAAAATAGTAGTGATAATGATAACAGTAACAAATTATGCAAATGAGTGACACCCAATGTTATAGCTCACCCACCTCCTGACCGAGGTAACGATCCCGGAGGAGCGACAATACCGAACCGAAACCACAATCCCAGAAGAACGAGAGCGTGAGCACAAAGCCAGAGAGAGCTAAAAGAGGAAGAGCCCCTCACTAACATACTGGACATGACATGCTATGATATGGAATACCCCATTGGCATATCTAACTGTCAATTAAGTTTATTAATTTAAATATTCTTCACCCCCCTTAAATCTTGTGCTTGTGGACTAACAGAACACAAAGTCCTTCACTTCCAGCAACAAAAATGTAAACATTGGTATGTTATCAGTGTCTCTCTCATAGCAAATCCCATGCTGAAAGCAAAACACAGCACAATTCTAGCTACTGAAAAAGAAACCCAGCTCTATTTCAACTAAAAACCAGGACAGAAGGAAATCTGGCTCACTAAACCAAATTTCTTCCCAAAAGTAATGACAGGTTGCTCAGGTAAGTGGCAGAGTCCCCATCCCTGGAGGGCTTTAAGAATTGTCTAGACATAGTGCTGAGGGACATGGTTTAGTTGGGGACTTGTCAGTGTGAGGTTAATGATTGGACTCGATGATATTAAAGGTGTTTTCCAATTGAGGCGATTCTGTGATTTTTAGTACTTCTATTCAGGTACAGCAGCGTTTATTAGCTAAGCATCTGTTAACAACCTTTGCAGGCATACATCAACATAGGTCCTTTGAATTAACTGTGTTGTTGTAAATTGCACCCGCTAAAGCTCAAGTCCAGTGTTTTTAATCGGGAACTGCTCCTTTGAGGGGGGAGAGACTCTACCAGGTAAAATGGAGAGAATGTACCTGTACTTGGCCTTGAAAGGCTAAGAGAAATAACTTGTACCTGCAGCATATTAAAGGAAGGGATAACTACTTACCAACTGTTGGATTACTCTAAAGAGAAATAGAAAAGCACTGTAGTACTGTCTACCTTTTTGCTGGTTGTTCAGGCTAAACATTTGCATATTTGACAGAAGGAATTGCATGTTTGCAGTGACTCATCACGATGCATCTAGAGTTGTGTCCTGAGAAGCTATGCTTCTGCGGGAAGGGTAGACTGACTGTAATCTGGGTTTGTGGGAAGTGATAGATAAGAAATCTATGGTGGACCTGAGTAGACTTAAGCACTGATGTTCCTGTTGGTAGAGAGATGGGGCTGTGGAGAGAGAAGTAGAGGACAGAAAAACAGAACTGCTGTGGTCTGAGAGACAAATGGGTAACAACAGTTCCTGACATGTTCAGTAAGGACTTGGGCATATAGGATAGCTAAATGGTGGCCTCCTTGAGCATTAAAAGCTGCTAGCTATGTGACAGGGAAGAAAAGCAAAAGCTGAAGGCTGTTGAGTGTCTACAAAAGAATGCAACCTGAGTGCTATGTGGAAGGGAGGATTGCCAAGACAGGAAAAAGATGTCAAGTCAAGGAGCTGAGGACAGCTGAGGAGAGCTGCTGGGTCTGGCTTGTTGACGTAAAAGGCAGCTTATGTTTTGAATACGAGTGACTGGAAAAGTCACATAAACTGATTAAGACTTCGTTGGTGCTTAATAAGTTGAACCAATGTTGGTGCCTAAGTAAAAGCAATTTTATACATGTCATGTGATAGACCTAGGAAAATTAATCTTTTGCAAACACCACCCATCCAAATTTGACTTCCAGCTCAGTGTGTTTTGTGAGTATTATGTCACTGTAATACTTCATAACAAAGGAAAAAGAATTTACTGGCATCCATTTTCTCAGCTGCAGGGAAATATCACTGGCTATTGTAATTGGAGAATGACAAATCAGGATTGCAAACAGATTTCTGTTCTCAGTTTACACTGTGTAAGAATTGACAAAGGTAAGTAAAATAATGATTTTAAAAATCTGATTTAAGATGTGTCAGTGTCCCTTTAATGATGTTTTACACCAGTACAGAATTACATATTGCAGCTTTTACTAGACACTGCCCTTTGAAAACTTTCTGGAAAATATTTTCCATCATTTTGACATTTCATTTAAAATGAAATATAGAGGATATTAGAAATTCATGTTCATGACAGGTATTATTTGTTTGACTTTGAAATATACAGAGAACACACATTAATGCACAGTGACTGAAGTGTTACAGAGGTGTGCGTCTGCATATTCATGGGACACTTCTTTACTCTGCAAGCAACCGTTGCAGAATCAGAAGAGGAGTGACCTTTTCTAGTACTAAAAATCTGTGTGTGCAACAATGAATAATTTAAAAAGGGGCCAGCTGAAATGACCTTCTTCGCAATATATATACACACACACGTGTGTGTGTATAACCAAGAAAGATAGAATGTTATTTTTCCTTGTAAAGGTGGACAATTCCATGATATTTTCTAAGTTGCTTCTGTTTACACGTTCAGCACAGAATTTCTTAACCAAACTGTTATATTCATATGGGTATATCTATATTTTGGCTATAAGCCCAGGATACATATTTAGAGACTTGTACAAACATGCCTGCTGTGGATGCTAATCCATACAGGGAGATCCAGGACCAGAACACTGTCACTGTATTTGATCTGCAAATCAAATGAAGAATCATGTGTCTCTGATCACGTTTCTGGAGTTCCACTTGGGGGATTTGAGGATATTATGGCTCAGGTTTGGAAAAGGGGTTACTGTAAGTTTATACTGAAGTA
>NW_010323930.1:11223-17589 GCF_000700745.2 Antrostomus carolinensis | reverse complement strand
TGAATTTTATTTTATTTTATTTTTTTAAATTCTTTGAGAAAATTTATTTGGTCAGGAGTCCTTTTAATGTGAGGCAAACCAGGACAGTGATATGCATCACAGCAAAGAGTATATGCATCTAATGCTGAATAACTGATTATATCATCATAAGGATGCAAAATCCTTCTCAAACAGGATTAGTAAGTATGTATCTTTTTAAATGAGATATACTTTTTAAAATGGCTGGTGTACAAAGAACTGTACTGGTCTGCTTCCCAGTCTGACTTGTGTCATCTGGAACTGGTGTCTTTAGCTCTTACACCATATTTGTAGGGTCCCCAGTAACTGCTGAATAAAACAAAGAGTCAGCAAGGAAGAGACAGCCTTCTATATATGCATCTGTCTGAGATACTGGTAGAAGTCAAAGATTAAAAAAAAAAAAATCTAATCAGTGAATTTGCAACTAACATAGACCAAACCATCTGATTAAGTAAACAATCCCCTCTCAGTCTGAAGTGTAAAAAAGCTTGTGTGATTGTATTATTTTATTCAAATTCAAATAAAAAAATTTCCCTTTGATGTTTTCCCTATAACTTTAGTTTCCAGTTACAATTCTCACAGACCTTACAGTTTTGAATGACAATGCTGGATTGTTTTCTTATGCAAAGTGGTCTCTGATCAAGAGCAACTGATTATGTACTCTCCCCACATGCATCAGCATGTTGATTATGTGAAATCTCATGAAGAATTACAGTCAATGCCAATCACTGTCTAGCTGAAGGTCAAATTTTACATTCCTCCACTGATGTCATCAGTTTTTCTATCCTAATCTATAAAATATGGAAGGAATCCTTGGGTATATGTTCTTTAACAAAATGTATTTATAGTTTCAACTAGCATTGTAATGTGCAAAAGCAGAGCTCTGTTCTTGTTCAGAATGCTATTTCTATAATGTTTATTGCTACTGGAGAAAGGAAACACTAAGGAGAGCACCAGGGTAAGGAGTATTTAAAGCTGAAGAGTGGTGCTTAGCTATTATGCCTCTTTTGTGCAAGATCTGCATGTGGGTACTACAGAGGGGTGTATCTAAGCTCAGTGCAGTTCCCATATTATTTGTCACATTCTGCTTCTGCTGTTTTCAGCAGCTGTGTGGTGTGAGCACTGCAGGTGATGCTTCTGGGGAGTTAGTGCTGTGCTTGAGCCCTAAAAGTTCCGGGAGCACAGCCCACTAGCTCAAAATAGATTGATTAAGAAAGATATTTTCTTCAAATATCCTTAATCAGTGCTGTATCTTTTTGGCTTTACTTAATTTATATTTAACATATCTCATTAACTGCCACCTAGTGATTGCTTTGTATTAGGCTCTCATATGAAGCAGTCATATATCTTTACTCTTTATTTTATTTGTATTCTTTACTGTAGGGGTGTTGGACCACTGGAATAAGCTGCCCAGAGAGGTGTTCAAAACACACCTGGACACTTTCTTGTGCAACCTGCTGGAGGGAACCTGCTTTGGCAGGGGGGTTGGACTAGATGATCTCCTGAGGTCCCTTCCAACCCCCGCCGTTCTGTGATTCTGTATCTGGCAGGCCTAGGCAATCAACAAACACTTTAATAAGCTTGATCAGTAGATAGGTATCTGTCTGAGATCAGACACCAGCTATGGAAATAGCTATGCAGTATGGTAAGCCAGTGTTAACTCACAAAATATTTGCCCAGTCAAACTCACAGTAAATATAAATTGGAAAGTCTTAATGGAAGAATGAGGTTTTATTATTTTCTATTTTTAGCTAAATTTCACTATGCACTGGAGTAAACTTTCAAAAAAAGAGCTTTTTATATTTCTAAGTTTTATTCATAATGAAACCTGAAATCCATTTGGATTCTGGCTGGATTTCTGCTCTAATATATTGAAATTGTAGGTTGCTTTTATTTTTTTCCCCCCATACATAGTAGATTTATTTCTTAGGATCCAATATGATCAGAGACTGAGTCATTAGTTCCCTTTATTAAAAGGGAAAGTGCTGTATTGTGAGAGGTAGAATCTATCTGAAGGTATCCATTCATATTTGGTTACTCATGCTCACAGTTCCTGTAGTACACCAGTGAAGCTTTAATAAATATTTTTCCAGTGCTTAATAATGGAAAGTGAAGCTTTAATAAGTATTTTTCCAATGCTTAATAACGGGAATGAAGACATATTTTGCTGAAAAGTCAAAATTTCATGATAAAGGGATGTTTCCTTACAAATTCTAGATATTCCAAGTCTTGTGGTGTTCGCAAAGGAGAACAGGGTGAGAGAAATAGATATGTATGTTTTTAATGGGACCAAAGTCCCAAGATATAGAGGCTCTTTTCTACTTTTGGGCAGCCTTGGCCCAAAACTGTTTTCCTGCAGTTTTGTAAGCAAACTAGGGTTTTGCCAATGCAAAACATTTATACTTAGAGAGATTTTTCCTGATGTGATTTATGCCAGTGTGATTCTTAGTGTTGAACTGATTTTCAGTGAAGAATCTTTCTTGTTAATATTTAATGCTAGTATGAAAGGAAGGCAGAAATAATATTTCTCTTTTATTAACTTGCATAGTCAAATTGATGCCATGCTAAATTAGATGGCATTTCTCATTTAACTTTTTTATTTGTATAATTTAGATATAACAAGTTAATGTGGTAAAGAGTGTGGTACCCTAGTGTGGTCTCTTTTGGGACTGCTCTGGCCAGTGTCAGTCAGTAGGACAAAAGATATGTCTGTTCAGTCCAGAGCTGAGAATTCAGGGTTATGGATTTCTTTTCACATTAACCATTCCCAGGATTACACTGCACCTAGCCCCAGTGTCATAGCTTCATGGTTTGAAAAATTACATTTGAATTCTTAATATTTGTATGGAGCCAGTACTGTTGAAATAATTATTTTCTTGACTTGGGGAATTATATGAAGTCATAGCAGGAGGAATCACACACACAGAATCACAGAATCATGGGGATTGGAAGGGACCTCGAAAGATCATCTAGTCCAATCCCCCTGCCGGAGCAGGAACCTAAACGAAATTAAGAAAAACTCAAAGACACAAAGCTTAAAGAAATAAAAAAAGCTTTATGAGGTTATATGAAAATGTTCATTGTATATTTCCATTTTAACTTGAATTGCACGTATATTTGTGTTGTATTATATTCACATTCACTACAAAATCTAGTGCTCGGCCAGAACAAATATATTTTGCTAAATGACATTTTGCTAGACGTCCAGTGTTTTTAATTTTTAAATGCATGTGACAAAGTTTGCAAGAAGCTCACATGCCCTCAACTCTTACTATTTTCTTCGAGAGCTGAGAATATTCCTTAATTTTTGTAAGTGAGCCTGCCTGGCTAGTGAAGTTAATCTGAGCCAGCCAGACTCATAATACCTCTGCATCTGGGTCTGTGAAAATTCTGCAGCAAGAATCTCCCTGAATTGATGTTTTCTGAGTCCTCACCCCAAGAAAATTTACAAATTTTTAAGCAGACCCGTGTTATCCACTTGGATCCATGTCTGGCAAGTTACTTGTGTAGGACAGCATTCTCTTTTTTGTCCTCAGTTAGTTTTGTTATTAAGTAATATCATGTGCAAACATGTTTCAGAAAAATGTGACAGACTTTGTCTATAGTTAATTTCTGAGTGTCAGTCAACAAAATTTTTTATGTCTAGTCATATTTGGGAGCAGATTAACTCTTATACCATCCAATTTGATCATATAAGGTTTTTTTGGACCCATATGATTGTTTAGATTCATATCAAGTAGACCTACACTTTTTGTGTCTTTTTTTTTTATTGAAAGAAATTATCAGGGTGTATCAAAGATTGTCATATCCAACAATAAAGCATTTTGTATGAGCTTCTGAAAAATGGAACTATGAATATACAATGAGTATATTTTTTTTTTACAGGATTAAGTAAGTCACAATAAAATGTAATTTAAATGTTAGGGAAAAAATATCAAAATATAGAAGTAAGAATAGTCTGTGCATAGTATGCCTGTAAGCGATTCAATAAAACAGTTGCATTATTCAGTAAGTTATTTCATCAAAAAATATTTATTGGGATTTTAAAACTGCTACTTCTGTACTGTAAATGAGTGTGCATATACTTTCTGACTTCATAAGTGCACTCATCAATTAAAAGAAAGCTAGTGATTATGGCAGATCGAAGTCTCCTAGTGACATTCTAGTATTAGCCATGGAAGATGGGCAAGACAAAAAAAACTTCACTAAGTCAGACCAAAGATCTATCTAGTTCGGCAGCAGCAAATTTTTACAAAAAAATATGGGGAGAAACTCTTTTGAGGAAAGGGTCATTTTATATTCTTGCAACTTGTGGCAATCAATAGTTTAAGGACTTCTAAGACAAGAGTTGTATCTTAACTACTGTATCAAATATCCAATGATAGACCTTTCCTTCAGGAATTTGTCTAAACCTTTTTGAGATATTTATAGTCTAGCCTTTGCAACACCTGTGGCACAGATGCAATTTTTCACAGTGCAGTTATCTATTGTGTAAAGAAATATTTCTTCTGGTATGTTCTATGCTTGCTAGCTTGATAATACAGTTACATAGTTTTGTTTGTGCTCTCTGTGCTTGTTTCCTTGCACGGCTTCACTGTTAACCAGCCTGTCACTTGAGGGGGGAATACATGTGGCTTTAGCTGCTGAACAAACAGTGACTGCCATTAAAGTTTGACTTTCAGCATGAGAGAAGTCTCACTGAGCAACATTTCTCATTCTTAGTAGATATACCTGTTGCTGCTGGATTGGGACTTTAGACTTCATCATGATTATTAAGGGTGAAGGTCTGGAAATTCAGAGTGATTATGAAAAAATCTGTGATTTGCATATTGATCAATATGCATAACTATATCTCATTAAAAACAGTAAGCTGCATATTTCCACAGTAAACATTCTGCAAAGATTGTCCCGTGAGTCACTTAATCCCCACAGCCTATCAGATCATTTTGACTGGACAGGCATTCCCCTTAAGCATTTTTTTCACAGAATGTCAGGAATTGGAAGGGACCTCGAAAGATCATCAAGTCCAACCCCCCTGCCAGAGCAGGAACACCTACAGTAGGTTACAGAGGAATGTGTCCAGGCATACATATCTCTCGAAGATATGTTTTTCTCCTGAGGCATTATTTCCCTTAAGACTGCTTTCCCTCAAAGAAGAACTTATTTATGGTTACGATAGTTTTGATGAGCGTTAATGGTATATTCTGCTATTATATGATGCTTTTCTTTTTTATCCATAGAAATTGTTCATAGCTCCAAAGCTCCCTACCTTTCTCCCTGTGCCTGGAAGCCTAGATGAGTCAGTATTTCTTGATAGCAGCTTTGTGCAAAGTTGAGGATGAAAGAGAGAGAGGATAATGTGTCTAATTCTAGTTCAGCCATTCTGTGCCACTGTACAGATTTAAGCAGCTGTGCAAAATCCCAATTCAAGCCATTTTGGGTTTGTCTCAAATCCTAGAGAATGATTTCACAATTTAGATGACATTTAAAGTCATCTTTGCTCTTCCTTAGTCTAACCTTCACCTATTCCATGATGTAACATTCAGTTTGGCCCGGTGTTTACACCTCCAGATAGTCTGGCTGATTCCAGGAAAATGCTATTTTACAAGTGAAAGCACTCAATGTGTGCCAGGAATAATGATATTAAGAGGAGTTGCTATCTCAGTGTTTAGCAAGAGGAGGATTATCCACTGAAACAAAAGTGTAGCTTGGTTTTTACAGGCTCACTGCTGGCTTTAGAATGAATACCTGCTTCTGCACTTTTCAGAGAAGACCTCTGAGGGAAGTGACCTGTAAGTGGGAGTCTATCAAAATAATGTCATACTATGAATATGTAGCAAATACCCTAGTTGAAAAAACAGTATTCATCGTAATTATTTTAAATTTTCAATGTTTTTTTTTTTTTCCCATTTTTTGTGTCATATGATATGTTGCTGCTTTTAATTAAAAAAGGTATAATTTCTAGCATTTTGTGAGTAGCGTCTGATCTGAAGTGTGTACAGCCACTGACTTTTGGTATACATTGTTTAAAATTAAAATCATATTTAGCTGTGGGTGTGGTTTGGGTTGTTATTCAATTTTTCTCTCTCTTTCCCCACTCCCTCCCCCCCCTCCCCAGGCAATTTGAGAGATAGTTAAAGTTAACATAGAATTTACATTTTGGAAAATAGCAAATAGGAACTGTATAGTAGTATTGTGGCAGCATGGAACCAGGAGTGCATTGAAAAGTCTGAATTTAAAATAAGTTAATAACTCAGTAACTATGTTTTGCTAGTGGGTCATTTGAAACATTGCTGATTTATTGCCATAATAATTTGCTATCATATAAATATTTATATATAATATTGT
>NW_010323930.1:0-11129 GCF_000700745.2 Antrostomus carolinensis | reverse complement strand
TTATATAAATATTTAATATAACTCTTGTTATAGAAATACTTTATATAATATATTTATTATAGAAATATTTTTTATATAATGTCTATAATGTGTTCATGCATGTGCTAGGCAACTCATAAAATAAAGCTGATATTTACCAAGAACAGCTTACATGCTTAGATGGAGTAGAATCTCATGGTGATAAGTGTCAATATATCACCTGTAAGTCCAGGATTTTAATGTCAGAAGACTGTTGGAAAATGTGGGAAAAAGTTGAGGTTTTTTGTGTTGTTTTTTTTTTTCCTAAATGTAGTGGAATTCTATTAATTTAGTCTTGGGTTTCTGCTTCATCACTCTCTTTTTCTACTTCTTATTTGAACTCTTCTGACATTTTCCCTAATATAATACTTGACTGTCTCCTTTACAGGATACATTGTGGGAGGCATATGAAGAAAAGCAGTCATTTTTGTATTTTAAGCTAGAAATGCCTTAAAACTTGTTACATTTTTTGATGAAAAACGAGTTCAAATGATATTATATCCAATACTTTTATATCTTATGACTTTGGGCAAAAATTTAAGAGCAAATGTATTGATATTCCTTTCTGTTCAAAACAAAAAGAAGTTCAAATAAGCTGCCAGGTTTTTCATTTTTTTGTGTGTGCTATTGTTTATTTTGGGAAAAGGACCAGAAAAGTAGAAGTAAATACATATAGTGTTGATTGTTTTGTATTTCAGTAGATCCAGTTTTCTTTTTTTAAGCCAGCTTTGATTCAGTGACATGAATGCTGTGAGAATATACTTGAATTTTATATATCTGTTGTTTTCAACTGATAAGAACACTGGGACTGCTAAAATCAGACTTCCTGTGGCTCAAGAAATATCCTGTAACAACAGATTTCTACCGTGATCTTTAGGTGATTAATTTTTTATGTTTCAAAAATCCCATTAGGAAATGCTGTTTATTTCAAACTAAGGTTCTTTGTAAGAATGTAAGGGGTTTTTATGAAAGGTTTCTTAAACCCACAGTGCAGCTTTTAGTGAAAAGCAGAGGGAAATGGTAGACCACAGGGCAGTCTAGTCAGTAGCTTTCCAGTTAGGATACTAATATACAGAGTTGGGATCAAACCATATTATTTCTGCCTTGTTTTAAAATCTTTAACCCACATCTCCACATTCCAGGTAAATCCTACAACTCTGGGGCTTTGAGGTCAGTTTCTGTGTTTATAGATGCACTGAAGGAATGATTCATCCGATCTACTCTAAATGTTTACTTTAGGGTGAAGTGAATTACCAGACTCCATTGACTTTTAACTAGATTTCTATTGATTATGAAGGGAGCCTAGGGTGAATAAGTCTGTAGCCTGTAACAGAATATTAGAGAGGTTCTTAGGTAGCTTTAATGTGTGACCTGTAAGTCACAAACTGTGAGATGTATTTTAAAATGTATAAATCTCCCATTTCCTTCAGGTAGACAACCATGTAGGTAACCTGGGATGTATCGTATATATTGAAAGTTTTTTAATTCAAGAGTGGCCACATATTGACTGAATCAAACCTTACTGTTTCATCCATCCAATGCTTGCTCATATTCTGGCAATATGAGCTACCACATTTGGTCACATAGTAGCATCGTCAGTTGATGTGATACCTTCACTTTATTCCAGACAGTTTATAGGAGACTTTGTGACTAGACCTGGTAGGGAAACAGTAGAATTATTTTGATTTTGGAAGTGACTGGAGGATGGAGGTTATTGAATCGGCATTGAACTGTCCTTTAGTAGATATGTATTAATGATATTGCAATCGTTCGCTCTGTTTTTCATTTGTCATTATCAACAATAGTTTTTATTTTATTCAAATTACATGATAAAACAAATTTAAGGCAACAGAATCTGTTCTTGCTTTTTTTCTTTCTTCAAGTTAAATTGATCAAGAACCAAAAAGATACAGTTAAATGCAATTTTATTCTAAATTCTAGATGCTTTTGCAAATAGATGTTTGTTTCCGTGACCAAAGTGGTTGCCTGAAGCCCAAGCTAATCATAATCTGAAATAAAAGAGTAGTTAGTTCCTTTCTTGCTGAGATGGGAATTCATTAACACTATTAATAGACTCTGCTGCCTACTAAACTTACTCTAAAATTATAAACTCATTTAATTGCTTTCCTTAACCCCTGAATACATGACACAATTTAACTTTAAAGCTTTCTAGTGAAAGAAAATTATTCTTTACTAGATAATCTTTTGAACATGTGACTATAATAAATGATGTATTGTATATTGCATAACTTTAAACATCTGTACCATTATGAAATAAGTTAGAACCCAAATGAAGGAGAAAACATTGTCAAGGAATAGAAAAAGAATACAATCATCTGTGCATTCTGAATGCAGAATATGCATTCTGTGTAGCTTTCTTAATATTTGACATAGATTTTGATTTTTTTTCTGATGCTTATGCAGCTTCTAGCCACCTCACATTATTTACAATGCAACATTTGATAGAGAATTTATATAATAAATGCAATTCATTTAATCATTGACTATGCTAATACCAAAACAAATCCGCCTTACAACTCTGAATCACAAACCCACTGGGATGTATCAATCTATCTCTGCCACAAATGCTCACAGAAAAGATGGCCTTTCCAAAGTGCCTTGAATATTAATGAATCAAACCCTGAATTATAGGAAGCTAGAGTAATTGGAAACAAACATCATCCTTGACTGACATAAATCTGGTCAGCCTTACAAGTCCGTTCTCACCAAATGAGAATTTGACTCCCTGAACATGGGTTCTGACCTAATATCTCATCTGCTGCATAAAAAAAAAAATAAAAAAAATATAAAAAAATCAGTGTCTTGTCCTCCTGATACCATGATCAACCTGTGTATCTTTTTCTGATATAATTCCAGTCTTCAAATATTTATAGGCAGGCCTGAATCATAGAATCATAGAATCATAGAATCATAGAATCATAGAATCATAGAATCATAGAATCATAGAATCATAGAATCATAGAATCATAGAATCATAGAATCATAGAATCATAGAATCATAGAATCATAGAATCATAGAATCACTTAAACACTTCCAGGGAGGGGGCATCCACAACTTCCTTGGGCAACCTGTTCCAGTGTCTGACCACCCTCACAGTGAAGAACTTCTTCCTAATATCTAATCTAAACCTGCCCTCTTTCAGTTTAAACCCATTTCCCCTTGTCTTGTCATTAGTTGCCCTTATGAAAAGTCCCTCCCCAGCTTTCTTGTAGGCCCCCTTCAGGTATTGGAAGGCCACTATGAGATCTCCCTGGAGCCTTCTCTTCTCCAGGCTGAACAACCCCAACTCTTTCAGCCTGTCTTCATAGGAGAGGTGCTCCAGCCCTCGGATCATCCTGGTGGCCCTTCTCTGGACTTGTTCCAACTGGTCCATGTCTTTCTTATGTTGGGGGCTCCAGAGCTGGACGCAGTAATCCAGGTGGGGCCTGGATTAGAATAATCTAATTTGAATTAAAGACATTGTGGAATCCTTCCCTAGCTATTGCCAAGACCAACACACATTCTGATCTGGGCAAGTTAAAAAGGAAGAATGAGATTCACTGATGATTCAATGATTCACTAGTGTAGTGGGTCTGGCGTGCTGCTGCAGTGTGCTTCAGGGGAAAGCTTGACATAGAAGGAAAGAGGAAAAACTGCAGCTGCATAGGTCTTTTATGGTACCAAAGAATAGCAAATGGAAAATTAAGTAAATGTTTTCTACCCCATCCTCATAAATGTAAAAATCAGTAAATGGCATAACGATTCAGAATTCTGTGTTATCAATGCATTCTTCACTTTCATTTTGCTTCTGTGAACAGAAGTGTTCATTACTGCCAAAATGACAATGGTACTTTAGATATAGCAGGGCTACGTGATGAGCTTGACCAAAGTATGCACAGGGTGAAGAAAGCTGCATCCCTCATTACACACTGAATTTCACATTGCAGAGTTGTTTCCTGATGGTTTCTGTTGTGCTTCCTACAGTCAACATAGGGACATAATGTGTTCTTTAGAGGCGGTAGTTTGTGAGAGGAATTAATCTAATCTTAAAAGAATTTAAAACAGCTATTTAAAAACAGCTGTCTTAATAATACTATGTAGTTTATTGGTGGTGTTCTTGCAGCCCTTCTTTTTTCCTTGGTTATTCATTTTGGCATTAGAGTGATAGCCCTGTCTGAGATGTAAATTAGGTGCAAAGGAAGTAAAGCATAATTTCTGAATTCCTGACTGGTAAGTGGTAATGCAGTGGGTAAAGAATATTTGAGGGCCGTGACATTGAGAGTCTTCTGGGGCTTCTGTCAGTACTTCATAGTGTTAGCTGACAAGAATGCAAATCTGATTGTCTGAGCCTTTGCTCCTGAATGTGGACAGAACTGAGTGGTATGGAATAAAAACCGTGAGCTTCTCTGTGGTTGAGTCATGGTAGGATTAAATAATGTTTGATCATCCTGGTCTATGTAGGCTTTTATATTGCATTCATCCTTGTTCAGTCTGAGTATAAAGAGGACATATGCACATGTAGAAAATAGACTCTGATCATGGATGACAAAAGTGTCTGAGAACATGTGTATTACTGAAATGCAAGATGTAATTAAATCTGTCCTCACTGAAGTCATATAAGTGCAAAATAAAAGCTATGATGTAAACATTTTCTTTTTTTCCATCATTCATTCATGACCACAGGCTCACTGTAGCAGAGCCAGGGATAAAGGCCAGGATACAGGAAGATGGAATGTCAAGAAAGACATTGCAAAAGCTTTTATTTTCCCCTTTGCACAGTGAGACTACGAGGCTGGGCCTTGTATTGTTTTTTGAGCAGGTAGGAAGATATTTTGTCAGTGGCACATAGAAGTGTTCAATTTCCCAGTTATCATAAAATTGCAAAGTTTTTCTTTCCGGAAATACTCTGCTTGTTTTTATCTGTACGACATCAGTTTTGAACAATTCTCTCAGTGGTCGCAAAATCCTGTGAAAGATGCTGTGGAATCAAGATCCTTCTGCCTCAAGGTACTCAGAGTTCACAGTAGCAAATACCAGCATGATTCCCCTGAAGACACTTTAGAGCTTCCTCATTTTTAGGCCCTATACAAGGATAGAAAGGCAAACTAAACACTGCTTATCTTTGCTTTCCAATATGAATGAATGACATCTCTAATGTGAGCAGCAAAGGCAATACTAAAATTATTACAATTATTCATTCAATCAGTTCTGAGGAGAGAGGGCAATTCAGAGAAAAAGGGAGAAAACAGAATGTGAGGGTGCCTAGAACTGAGGGTGCAGGTTCATTGAATGATCTTATCTAATAACCATGTGTGTAGTTGAAATGCACCCCACTGCATGAGAGGCAGTATCTGAAATTTTCCCAATCAGTACTTCACCATATAAGGAAGCTGCAACTGTTACTGGTTTTTGTGCAATCCCTTCAGCTTTCCAGCTGTTATTTCTCATTTACTTTTTGTATTATTAAGAGGCCTGAATCAGGATACAATTACAGTAGACACTTATAGAAACACATACTCTCCCCCCATTTTTTGTGTGAAGAGCTTACCATTACAGTGAAATATGAAAGGACTAGAAAAAATGTCCTATGAGGAGCAGCTAAGGACTTTGGGCTTAACTAGTTTGGAGAAAAGGAGGCTGAGAGGTGACCTCACTGCTCTCTGCAGCTTCTGAGGAAGGAGGAGTGGAGAAGGAGGTGCTGATCTCTTTTCCCTGGTATCCAATGATAGAACGCATGGGGATGGTTCAAAGCTGTGTCAAGGGAGGTTTAGACTGGACATTAGGAAGCATTTCTTTACTGAGAGGGTAGTCAAACACTGGAACAGGCTTCCTAGAGAGGTGGTTGATGCTCCAAATTTGTCAGTGATTAGAGGCATTTAGGCAATGCCCCTAACATGCTTTAACTTTTGGTCAGCCCTGAATTGGTTAGGCAGTAGAAGTGGATGATGGTTCTAGGTCTCTTCCAACTGATATAGTCTATTCTCTTCTATATGAGCCAGCAGATTAGAATCTTGCAAAGAAAAGAGACAATAGCAGTCTGCTAGGCCAGTTGTCATAGTCCACCCTTAGCATATTCATCACATATCATTCTGCAGCCCTCTGAGCAAGTGAGGTGTTTAGGAAGGGACTGGGAGGAAAACAGTGATATTGCTTGGTTTATGTGGTGTTCATGAGGAATCTCTTCCATCAGAGAAGGGCAAAGCTCAAAGGTGCTTTATTTCAAATTTGATGAGCAGATACAGGAAGATGTCATTCCTTACTGAAGGTGGAAGAAGAGCACCCAAGATGCAGTGCAAGATGATGAAGGCAGAAGTACAATTATATAGTCAATGTGACTGACTGAGAATGCAGCAGCATCTTCTGTGCACTTTTTTATTTTTTTTAAATAGGGAAAGATGGTATTGTGGTATATGAGATGCTGGGAAAACAGAGCCTGGAAAAAGAGTTTGGCAGAGAAGAGAAGCAGGAAAAATAGGTCCTGGTTATGTTATGTAGAAATAATCTGCATGACTGTCAAGTATCACAAAACAGTTGTGTATTTCACTAAAGAATTAATTCCTGTTGAAGTCAGTAGAAAGTCTTAATTTGACCATTTTTTTTTGTCTCAGAGCAACATAAAATTGTAGCTGCAATCAGTGTTGTAGTGAAAACTAATCAGCCAGCTCGCTCTCTCCCTGCTACTGCTGCAAAATAATTTCTCACTTTTGCCTATCCTCTGTACCATGTTCTGTGATTTGGTTTTGGTGCTACTGCAGCAATACCATTTGCAGTGAAATGCAACATACTTCAATTAATTTTTTTTTTCAAATGTGATGCAGAACTTGCCGATTAAGGATATCTGCAAACCAGCAGCAGATGTTAACTCTTTCCTACCAAGAAAGTTCATCTCAGACTTTTCTCTGTAGGAAAGGAACACCCTACAGCATCACAAATGAGATTGCCGTTTGCCACCAATTCTTGAATGGCTTCCAATATCACTTACTTATCCGAATAGAATTATTATAGGCTCTGAATCCCAAAACGGATGTGCCCAGGTAATACTTTAGTTTAGAATACTGAAATAATAGCTCATTTAGGAATTGAAAATCTGAATCAAGCAGTAATATTGTAGATATAGATAAATGTCACTTGCACTACTTTTTTCAACAGAAGCCTAAATTTTGCTGAAATCATTAGTCATAATGGCAATCTCCTTCACTACAGCTACACAGCCCGTTAACATGCCTGCCTATGTAATGTCTTTCACATCGGAAGTTTTGTCCACTTTTAACTCTTAAGCACATTATGTAGAAGTCTCTTTTTAAACAGAGTGGGTAGGGTGGTTTTCCAGGAGGTCACAGAGTTTTTGAACATGCAGAGCATTATGCCTACAGCTAACTGTCTCATGATGGAATTGCTTGGTCATGCTTGAAGGGTCTCTGAAGTCAGTGGACTGGATGACCAACATCAGCTGGAGATGTGGCTGAATGGAATATTTTACAATGCTCTCCCTTCCTGTGGAAATGAGAATGCAGTACGTGAGTGCAGCTGTGTAGAAATCCTCTCCTCGTGTCTCCATTGCCTCTATTTTGTCCGTTTGTCTTCCTGTGCTTACTCATCCATTGCCTTTGTTAACCAAAGTTCTCCGCTTTTAAGCCAGATAACACATGCTGATGGTATTCCCCTTGTACCTTTGTAACTAGTCAGAATGTTAAATGAGATAAACTTTTTATGCTCATACCCTCTCTCCTTCCCACTCCTATTATCCACTCCTGCTGGAGTAGATACAATATCCAGAATATTCAGAAATATTCCAATATATGGCTAAGGACAAAAAATTTAGAAGTTCTATTTATCTAGACAGTCACCCAATTTATGAAGCTAGTTCCTGCATTCCACATTCTCAGTTTCTTCCCTCAGCTTTTTGGAGGTCGGACAACCTGCATCATGAACTGTATTATGCACTGGTCATCTTCTTGGTAAGCATTAACCTTAGTCTTTGTAGTAAAACATCATCTATGCAATGCTTCTATGCAACAGCTCTGAGTGGAGTCCGCTCAGAGCTGTTCTGCAGAGATCACTCTATTAATTTATCTTTATTTCATAAACTAGAAGTTATTTTTATAAACACAATTTAGAACAAGCTTTTGTAATGCTTGCTGCATATTTTGGAGCATGGTTCTCTGGCTATGTGAGTGGATTTCCTAGATAATTCTATAATTATGTAATCAGGGTTTGGGAATGCCTTGCAAAAAGCTGTGTCAACATATATAAAGGAAGAATGTTATCTTATTTAAATTTCACCAGAGTCCTAGGAGTAGCTACAGGCAGAGGAAGAGTCTTAGATACAATCTGAAATTGCTTATGACCTTGTTGGGAGGAAGTGGGAAAGACAAAGAAAAATGAGTGTTTTTATTAGTTTACCAGGAACAGCCTGGTGTCTACCAAATTAGTAATGTGACTTCCAAACATCCATAAAATAAAAAAAAAAAAAAAAGAACAAAGAGACATCTTATTTTTCTAGATTTTTTTTCCAGTGTGTCAGTGTCACCTTCAGTCACTGATTGCAGGAAAAATGCCAGATGCCCAGCAAGTGAATAATGTAGCTCAGGCTGTGATTGTTAATTACAATCAGTACTAAAGAATTTGGTGAAGATGATGATCTCTTCAGCCCATGAGGAGAAAAAAATACATCAAAAGCATTAGACAAAGAATGTTCAGATAAGGAGAATAAAAGAAAAAATCCAAAAACTTTAATCTGTGGAAAATCATTGCAATGAACTTTTTATTATAAACCACTGAGGGACAAGTGTTAAGGGGTAATTTCCTGAAGCACTGCTCCTGAACTATAAATGCTTTATGCAGAGGATAGTGCTGAAAGGTAATAATTAATCATTTCCATTTAAATCTTCCAGGCATTGCATGAACAAGATGTAGCTGCATAACTCCTGTGGCTAAATCCCATGCAATGTTGAAAAAGTAGGTGATAATGTCTCCATCAAAAAACTCAGTGCCATGGCAGAAATATTGGAGCCAGTCCCTGTGGGATAATGCTAGTGATCTAATGGCTGTCAACTGCTATGAGATATCATTCTCATTTTTGTGTCCTTGCATTGCTCTCAGTTTTTGACTACTGCACAACATGGTTCATACTCTGTTTACTGAGTAGCTTTTGATCACACAAGAAAAGTACACACTAGTAAAGATATGATGGACCTTTGCTTGAGTAGACCCTTAATTATAGGGTAGAGTAATCACATTAAGAATTATTGTTTCATCATGTGATTACCTGACAGGCTGATGTCATGTGACCTCAGAAATGCCTATAGTTCTATAACATGAAACTGGAGACTTTGCTATTATGAACTGTAATTTTTCCTTTTAAAGTGATTGTTTGGGTTTTTGCATTCTAAGACAAACATGCAATTAAATATTTTGATTAAAATATCTATAAGTAATGTTCCTGACATTTTACTGGCCATCATCTGTACAACTACTGTAGTAGAATTATGTGATACTGCATTTGTTTGTCAAAATGTCTTACTCTATTAGCAAAAGAGAAACCTGTTCTTTCTTCTTACTGGAACTTCACTATCCCCATGTACTCATGAGGAAAGGTGGTGGTGTCTCCAGACAGAAAGCCTAGAGGTATGAACTCGTTCTCACAAAAATACCTTTGAATATTTAACTTTGTTGCTTGTATTAACATGGAGGAGGAGTAATTGCAACTTGCCACCATTTGTGCAGATGTTTTTTCTGATTTGAATGCATGCTTGGCTGGCACCACCAAGACAATGCCTAATCTGGTTATATTAGGAAGTATCATTTGAAAAGCATATGCTTTTTGTAAGGACTTTGAGTAGTTAAGCAGAACATTGTTGGTAAGCAGTTTAGGAGCTGCTGAGCTTCAACATAATATGAATATGTTTCAAAAGCAACTGAGGCAAAACAGATAAGAACAGAGGTGCAGGTCTAGAACAGCCTAGAACCATTCTATTGTCTGATGGAGATCTGTCATGCAATAAAGATTTAAATAGGAGTGTCACTTCCAAGAAGAGACTGTATTTTAAACTTCTCTAATATGTACATATTAGAGTTAGTAAAAGCTGAATGTTTGTGAGAATGATGGCTGCTTTATCTGAACATATCATCCAGCTTTAGTATCACAGGCTACATCAGAGTATAGAGAGTAAAGGGGAATTCCTCTTGCCAACAGCTCGTCATCCTTTTACAAGCAGAACTCCCATCTGTGTAGTCTCTAGAGCTAGGTTACAGACCTAGGTAGCACTGTGTACGAAGATCAGAAAGCTGGAAGAGTTAATACTTAAATTTGGGGCTGCTGTTTCCTTTACAGGAAAAAAACTGTAGTTTTTTGAAGTTAATGAATTCAGATCTCCCTCTCAGCAACAAAGTTATAGTAAATCTGAGATGTGGAGTTCCTGTACCCCGTCATGAGAAGGGGGACAATCCTCTGCAAATGATTTATTTAGTCTTTAAAAATAGTGGTATTACATCACCAAATTATCTGGAAAAATTGTGTTACTTAAAAAGTAGTGCACACAGTTAATGGATATACAGGCTGAACTTTAGGTCCAGAGGATCTTAAAATCCCTATGAAATGTCAGCTTAATATTAGTGTCTGACTGCTAATTGCTTATTTAGTATTGAAGTATAGCCTTGATTATATATTTCAGTATTTAAAATGACATAAATGCAAGAGAAATAATAATGAGGCTAGTAATGGTGAACAGACCACATAACTGACTAAGGGTAGATACCTTACCTTGGTGTAGCAGTTAAAATGAGAACAAATTTCCTCAACATCCCTCACAAACCCTTCCTTCCTCTTTGAAACAGTTATTAGCTTTGTTTCCAGTTGTCATTACATTTGTAGATATATATCGCTCTGCCTTTTATCTGACGTAATAGAATTTATTTGTAGGAAGGAAATACATAATAAAGGTTATTTTTGCTTAGTCTAAGTATGCTTATCTGTTTGTCCTTAGTGTATTCTTCTGTCTAGGTACTCACTTCATTTGTGGTATGTTTGAGCTTGGAGTGACAGAGGGGCCTAGTTTGAGCTGAATTTAATCGTAGTGCACTGCAATGACTTGATTCTATGTATTGCTTA
>NW_010323929.1:0-24860 GCF_000700745.2 Antrostomus carolinensis | reverse complement strand
GGGGGGTTGAAACTAGATGATCTTTAAGGACATTTCCAACTCAAGCCATTCTTTGATCATCTGACAAATATCAAGATTAAATTCTGAGGATTCAAAGTGCTACATGATAAGTTTTTTTTCATATTAGGCCAAGGTTTGCGCATTCACTTCAAAACAGTTAGCAGCAGTGCAAGTTCAGAGACTTTTTCCACACATGGAAAAGACATTTGACAAGTACTCTTGCAAAACAAGGACAAACTAAAAAGAATTCATGAAGTTAATTAAATATGTTGTATTTTAGCAATAAAACAACAGTTATACATTAACATCTCAACTAAATGAGAAGACTAGGAATATGCAAATAGAAGACTAAGGCTTTTTAACCTTTTGGCTTACAAAACCCAAAGGGTTTAAATGAAAGGTGAAATTTCCAGCAGAAGAGGCTGAAAGGAACATATAAAACCCTTTCCCTCAATCTGAGAACACGTAGCTGGATTGAGGCTTAAATACATAGTCCCTTTTAAGTGTGTGGAAAAGCTGGATGGCAGAGTCCAGAAAAGAATACAGAACCTGAAAATCCCTTCCTTGCATCTCATCAGATCCAGGACATTTGGAGATGGGTTCATGAAAGACCCAACTTTCTTGCGAGGGGGAGAAAATCAGAAAGACACTTATCCTCCTGGATTTATTGTGCATTGATCATGTGGACAAACATATAGCAGCTGGTTCTTGGGATTTTATTTCAGGCTGCAGTACTAAAGAGTAGGGCAGTGGATTAGCATGTGGTATTTTTAGGCTAATAGCAAGGACATGACAAACATACTGGCTCAGAAACATTCAATACTTCTGGTTCAGAAAAGTATCCCAAATTCAGTTCTGGTAATATGAAAATGCACTCCTGAATCAGGATGAAGACAGACAGAAAAGCAGAGAGGCATAGACAACACCAACCTGGATTTACAAGCCATAATTGCAAGTCAAATCTGTGCTCTGTACCATGGTGACTTTCATTTCAACTGAAAAATTATACTGCTTTTAAACCTACTTAATTCTGCTTTAACCCTCAGCCAGTATTTGTCTTCTTAACCACTGATCATGTTCCAGTTATTTTACTAGTCCCAAAGTACATTCATCCTTCTTTTTTTAATGTTAAAAAAAAATAAAAAATCAGACTTCAATAAATGAATCCAACTTAAGATTTCACAGCTGTAAATAGCCTATGCTAGTAAAAATTAACCTTCACTCTGTTATCTCATGAGAGATCAGGTTAGGAGCAAGGTGAGAACCTGAACAAGGTCTTTTAGTAGCCTTTGTTCAAAAACTCTTCTCAGGAAGCACTGTTTATCCCTTCTAAAATAAAGAATTTTATAATTCACCTCATTTATTCTTCATATTTTCATTAATCCTAAATAAATGAAAGAATCACATAATATGTCCTGAAGACTAAGTGGGAAAGTGATACACACCCTTAAACTGTGCTCATGATTGAATGTAAGCAAGTTGCTCTGTATTAATTGTCAGGTATTTTATCTTGGAAGCCTTTCAGTCATTTCCATGTTTCCACAGGTTCCTTTTGTCAACACTCCCCACATCCCCCATATCTTCTCATCTGTTCTGTCATTTCATATATAATAGACAGACCCATTTTTCACCTTCCCAGGAATACAGTATGATACAGAACCTATGAAGTATGTGGCCAATATCATCTAACCTATTAAATGTCAGAAGCATATATCTCAAACTATATGTCAAGATGCTGTAGCCTGGCAGCAATAAACTCATTTTGTTCCTCATCGGGAATGCACTTGGGCTGTAAGAATTCACTGAAGTTTCACTCTGTATAGATTTGACTGTGACCTACCGTTGATGGTGAACATGCTTGGAGACGATGGTAGGAGGGATGGGAAGAGAGAATAAAACATAAGAAAATACTCCCTTTATCCTTAGCTAGCTTGTATCAGTTTGGTCCCTTGTAAGGTGATCTGATGCTTGCTCCAGTATGAGACTCGCCTGAAGTATTTTTGTATTTTATTATTATTTCACCCTCACATGCCATGCTGGACGTTCTGCTTTGGGGAAAACTGTGGACAACAGAACTGAGTTTAGATTGAACAGAAGCAGCAGCTTTCTAGAAGCAAAACAGCTACGTGAGTTTATTGGAAACAGAAGACTAAAAAGCAGACATCGTACGCTCTGCAGGATGCCAGGAAAGTGCCAGCACAACAAAGCATGTGCTCTTGGCTGGTGTGGCAGGGCGGCTGCCCGTGCCAGCACAGTGGCTTCACTCAGCTCAGCACCGTGCACAGCAGCTGGGCAGGCAGCACAGCCGTCAGCTGGGAGCCGTCCGCCCCGACCGCGCCTGCTTCCAACACACGCCGGGCTCCACGGCTAAAGCATCTCCCGGGCACTCGGAGAGGCCCAGGTCGCAGGGACAGATGTTTCTTGTCTGCAACAACCGATAGACACATCACCTGAGAGTCAAGTTCAGAGAACTGAAAACTCTGCGGCTGAAGGAAACCTCCACATCAAGGACATCTTCTGCAGGCTGTGGAGCAGGAGGTCGGGCACTGGGCTCCCTGCCCTGAGGCCAGGCCGAGGGGACCCTGCCATGGTTTCTGCCAGCTACTTGATGAGGCCTGGGTGGCTAACTGGCATCAGGGACAGACTTCAGTTGGCCACCTGCTTTATCTTCTGCTGGCAACTGCCTGACCGTACCCATCCCTCAGCAGACAGCCTCCACTGTGAGTCTCCCAAAACTCCACCTTCATAATGGGAGCCTCCTTGCAAATCTCCAGAGAGGCAAAGGCAAGCCTGCTCCTGCCTCTCCTTCCTCTCATCCCCTCTCAGCTCAATTCCTGCTAAGATCCATCTGTAACCCACAGATACAGTTCTGTCAGACATGAAAGTATAGCAAAACATAAATCACAACAGTTTTATTAATATGAAGAGCTCAGAAGCAAAATAAAGATTGTAACAGCAATTTCTCTGTTACTCGTGAAGTAACATGAGATACATTTTATTCATGTATCTCACTAGAGCTACATGGATTGCAATTCCTCATTTATTTGTCTGTTTATTCCTACATACCCACAGGTTGGGAGCAACATCAACTGCATCTCCCCAAAACGAAGGCTGGACCTCTGGGCTGATTTGACAAACGAATTAAAATTATTGGGATTTCTGACTGAAAGCCAGTACTGAAATAAAGGGATGCTATCATGATCTTTTTTTGTCGTGCAAGAAGTAACAGGAAAGAAAAAAATGTAACATTGTTTCTATTTATTTTTAAGGTCTTTTCACACAGCTCACTACAGTACCCAGAGCTCTTCAAATGTACAGAAATAAGGAGGAAAAAATCAAAGTAACAAAACCAAATCTCAACCCCGAACTAGTGACAATTTTGTTAACTTAGCTATATGCCTGTAGAATTTTCGAGCTGTTTGAGTTCCTGTTATCACAACTGCCATTAAATTGTAAGGATAATAAGAATAAATGCTTTGACAAATTTCAATTATTAGATAGTTAACTACTGTAAACACAAAAGAACCCATGCAGAGACCTGTCTTGTATTAGTGACACTCATTAGCTGTAATGGAGTTACAGGAGTCATTATTTATGCAGTACACTAAGTGTGTATAAATCTTTACAAAGATGTATTGACTGAAACATCTACACTATGCATAGAAGTGTATTTCCTTGATCCTCAACAAATTTTAGGGGAAAGGGTGACAGGAAACCATGTTTCCAACTCCCCCAATCCCTCTTCATTTTTTATTTGGGTCACAAGTGAGTAACATAGAAACCGGTCCCATGGGATATCGGTCACATAGGCAATCACGAGCTCTAACACTTCATTCCAAGAGGGCCATCTTCCTGCCTTTCTCTCAAGAGCTGCATCAAAAACAACAAAAGCTTTTAAAGTTTAATAAATAAAGTATCATGTGTAATGAATACGGGCTTTGTCTGCTTTGCTTTATCAGCTTTCTACCTGAATAGCAGTCGGAAGAACATGTAAGAAAGCATCGCTGCCTTGGCAGCGTACCTCTCATTTCAGAAAATGACTTGTCTGTTGGGATGATAGTTAGGTTTGGGCTTTGGGGACGGCACTGAATCTCTTTGAGCCCAGTGAGAGAGCAGCTACACAGAGCAAGTAAATCATTTTAATTTTGTAGAAGTTGAAAAGCATTTTTTTTCCTCGACTTCAGCTAGATGACAGTGGCATGATGGCTGATTTTCATTTCAATCAGAGCAGCATATGATTACCACCTAATTAGAATGTAGAAATAGAAAGGAGATCATTTTTTAACCTACCCAAGAGTACGGTGCTGGGGGAGGGGAGGAGATTATGTTAATCAAATGATACTGGCATATAAGAGCTACCAAAATAGCCCCCTGAATTTTTATCGGCACCCTTACTGTCCTTGAGGATCTGTCAGTGGCTTCAATCTTAACCTGTATTTTCAGAGGTGTATTTCTGAGTAACAAATACACTTTAAAATAAATACACATCACTGCAGGCCTAAACTTGTCATAAGAGATATCACCTTAGGCATAAATACTTTTTTTTTTTTTCCCCAAAAAATTACATATAGTATTGTTGACTACTGTAAAACTGTAAGCTTGAAAACTACCCAAACAAAACCAAAAGTAATACTGTCTTGGGGGAGTTGTTTGCCTTAGCTTTTTAAAAAAAAAAAAAATTAAAAAAATAAAAAATTGCTTTCATTAATTAAATATTGTCAGCTAGCTACTCCATTCCTTTTCAGAATAAACACAGAAACTTAGTTGCTCTGCCAAGGGGAATACAACCAAGTTTACATTAAAGGAAACTGTATCAGACAACATTTTCTAAGACACACTGTCTCCATCTGCATCCTTCTGTAGAGATAAAGACAAGACCTCATCTCAAGATGCCACTTTGTTTAATTGTCTCTGAAGAATGAAGAGCCAAAACTAGGTTGCTGAGACCACCAAAGGGAGGGAGAAGGAAAAGCTGGGTTTTTGGGTTTTTTTTAAACAACTTTCAGACAAGCAGTTTGCAGAAATACTAAAACTGGGTTGCCCTCATGTTTCCTGGGCTCAGAGGTAAAAGCAGCTTGGGAGACACATGAGAAATGTTCCTCCCCTGCTGTCTCACACCTCCTAGGTATATTCCTACATAACACTGCACAGCACAGATACTGCCAGACTAACGTGGTACCCGAATGGATACCATGGGGTGCCGTGCTTACCTGCAGAGAGCTGCACACGACACAATGTTGTGACCATGTTACTTTACCCCAAAATAAAGCTGTAGCGCTTTTAAAAGCTCATTGAGGCACACCTGCACTACCCTACCTTGTGCAAAAGAGAACAGTGGCAACTCCCTTTGCTCTGTCCTCCCAGGCAGTGGCTGTCCAGCAGGACTTCTCTCCAAACCAGGCACCAGTACCTACATCCTGGTTTTTATCTGGGACAGAGCTGGGTTTCTTTTTAGTAGCTAGAACAGCGCTGGGGTTTGGATTCAGCCTGGGGTTAGTTATGAGAGAAACACTGAGAACATACCAGTGTTTGCATTTTTGCTGCTGGAAATGAAGGACTTCATGTTTTGTTAGTCTATGAGTGCAAGATTTAAGGGGGGTGGGGAGAGGAATATTTACCTTAATAAGCTAAATTGGCATTTGGCTCTGCCAATGGGATATTCCATCTCATATCACATCATGTTCAGTATATTCACGAGGGGCTCTTCCTCTCTTGCTCTCTCTGGCTTTTGCTAGGACTCTTGCTCTTCTGGGATTGTGGTTTCAGTTTGGGATTGTCACTCCTCTGGGACCATTATCTGGGAACAGGTTGGGCTTAGTCGGCAAATGGTGAGTAATTGCACTGGGTATCACTCATTTGCATGATTTACTATTAACATTATTATTTTAATATCAGTATTCTTTTATTTTATTTCCATTATTAAATTGTTCTTACCTCACTCTGTGAGTCTCCTTACCCTTGCCCCCAATTCTCTTCCCTACCCCGGCAGGGGCAGGGGCAGTGAGTGAATGGTTGTGTTTGGCTGCTAGCCAAGTGCTAGCCCAGTGAAGCTACCACAACCTGGCACCATTTTAGGTGCTTGGGATATTCTGCCTGGCACACAGATATCCCTCTGAAGGTCAACAGCTCTCCCATGGGTCCTATGCCATATCTGCCAGCCCATGCAGTGGTCCTGTCCTCCCTCAGGCAACTAAGACCCATGCTCTTTTTATTTCAGCAACAATAGTTCTTTTGAGCCGAGATGCCTTAAGCAGGCTTAGGCCTGGGTGGCCAACATACAGTGCAGCCAGTTTGAGTCCTGCTGGACCTCTCAGCTGCGCCTTACACTTGAGGAAGCTGCTCCCTCACTGCTTTACTTTGGCCCCTCCTGACCAAGAGGACACATCCTGCTTACCATTAGGGTGACAAGCTCCAAATGGACAAGGAAAACAGCACAATCCCTGAAGCTCTGCTTTCTCATCACAGATCTTCCCCTCCTCGAAGTCCTGCACACTCTTCCCATCCCTAAAAACTCAATTGTTCATGCAGCTTTTATCAGCAGGATAAAAGTCCCTCCAGTCACACCCACGGTCCCCATTGCAGGAAGCATTTCCTCAGCTCTCCTGGCTCTCACACGCCCACAACTCCTGCTGGCATGGCAAGGCAAGGCCAGCCCAAACCCTGTGTGCCACCAAGGCACGAGCGAGTATGGAAATCAGTGCACAGGAAAGGTAATTCTACTGAGACAATTCATGTCTCAGCAGTGGAAAATATCATCATGATTTGGATGAAGTACAGTACAAAACAGGGCACAGGTGCACTACACCCATATTGTGGTATGCCTAACTCGACAAACCAGGTGTTTCCTCCTGAAAATTTTTGTCATGAGGTGTAGAGCAAGTGTGATCCTCTACTGAAAACAGAGCTCCACTAATTTCAACTGTTCCAAGACTTTGCTCATCCTGTTTTGCTGGAAACACACATTTTTTAGGCAGTGGTATGATGCTACTTGCTAAAGCACAGGATCTAAATACCATGTACTTCAGGCAAAATAATAATAATAAAAAATCTCTTCAGTAGTGATTCTAATGAAAAGGAATCAAGAATGTGTTGATTTATTTTCCATCTACTTGCTTTTAATCTGCATCAGTTACTTCAATGGAACATACATTGCAATTGCACTTTCTTGGTTGTTGTTCTACCAGGGTGAGTAATAAATGTTCTGAGATATTGTGCAAGAGAAAGAACAATACTTTGAACTAAATGTGCTGTTAAATTAAAGTCTTTTCTTGAGGAATGAAAAGGTCCTGAGGCTTTTCATGTCAGTGACATAAGGTAAGGCAAACACTGAGCATTTTTTATTTTTCACCCTTCTGAGAAACATAGCATGGTACTGAAGTAAAAGCAAACAACAATTTCTAACATTGCAAAAGTTTAAAGATACCCGCCACAAAAAAACAAACATAACCCTCTCCCCACCACCCTTAAAAATGTAGCGTGTCCAGTACTTAAAGCTGTCACAATTCCTGGGAAATCAGGTGGCAATATCTCATACCTTGCCAAATTGTCCCAGAAAGAAACATTCTGAGCTGCTCAAAGAGCTTAATGTACATTTTTAAATGAATCCCAGTGTATAATTTCCTAAAGGATGGGATCCAATTCCATTTTGTGCTCTGAAGAATTCTATTAAACCTTTAGAGCACTTTGTGAAATGCGAAAATGCAGTTTGCTAAAGAGATGGCCTAGGTGGTCTGCAGTAAATTAACCCAGTACTGCTGACTGTGGCCATTCTTGTGAGTTTGCTCCAAGGGATTTCGACGCTTTACAATATAACACCATTTACCAGTTTCTAAACTAGATTTGCCCTCCGGCTGCCAGTCAGCAGACCTTGGTGTAAAACATGACCAGAAATTAGTTTGACTAAGAGTTGCATTTCAAGACCAGAACAGTGCTGTGTGTTACATACAACTAAGCCCAAACCATTACTTACAATACCGTTGTTTTTCCCTCCTGGACTTTATGTAGTTAAGTTTTAGGCTGCGAGATGATGACGGCTGCTGCCCTGCCTAGCTGGTGTTCTATGTTCAGTAAATTATAATAGATCTCTCTCTATGTTGCTTTGTAACAATTAACCTCTGAAAGGAGCTAACTCCATTTGCATGGTAATGAGACATTCATCTGAGCGACATCGAAGTTAAGCATGCTAATAAGTTTTTATGCAAACACCTGAGGGGTCAAGCACAACAATGGACTTGGATAAGAAAACCTTTTATTAAATGCAAATCACTTTTCTTGTAAATACTATGACAGAGAACTTCGTAAGACTCTAACACAGCTTGCAAGAATGGAGTCATTTAGGTTATATTTTCAGGGCCCCAGGCTGACTAGGGAATATAGACACTGATTTATTTAGATTTTGAATTAATATCAGTGTGGATAAAATCTTCATTATAGCATCAAAGGAGAGAAGTACCACAGGAAGGCAGAGAGGAGAAAACAACAATATTGCCTTATCTTTCACAAATTTGTCACACTTTCCTGGGATGCAGGAAGGTAGATAAGACACTGCTGCTGTGGAGTACAACAAAAGACTTACAAATTTGTCAGCTTTCCATCTTATTCACCTAACTATTTTTTGCCAAGTGTATTTTTATGTAGGTAAATTTCCTAGTGAGCAGGCTATCATTTTGGTCTCTACACTCAAAGAGTTTGAGATCTTAGTTAAGACAACCAGTACCAGACATTACTGGGAGATAATTGGCTGCCAAACAGCTCTGCCAAACCCCAACCCTAATGGTGCCTGGGGCTGAGGCTCAGGTCCCCAGTACCATGGGTGGCCCAGATGAGAAAAGTGTGGAAGGAGGAACGTTGGAGCAATGCCATGCTCCCCTTGGCATGCCTTTTCCAGTGCCAGTGTCCCTGGAGCTGTAGGCTTTCTAGATCTCTGAACCCTACACCCTAATGGCTTCCTGAGACTGAGGCTGATGTCCCAAGTATGATGGATGGGCAGGATGAGAAAAGTGTGGAAGGAGGAATGTTGGAGCAGTGCCATGCTCCCCTTGGCTTGTCTTTTCCAGTGCCAGTGTCCCTGGAGCTGTAGGCTTTGTAGATCTCTGAACCCTAACCCTAAAGGAGCAGAACCAGAACCTGGACAGGATTTCTCAAAGACTAGGCAGATTGCACAAGAAGGAATGAAGGGAGGGAGCTGACTTTGACTCATTGAACTCTGGCACAGCCAAGTGCAGGAGGCCTCTTTCGTTCAGCAGAGCTTGTTAACAGGACACACTGACTCATTTTGACAGCACAGGCAGTGCCAGGGGAATGGTTCTGGTCAGTGATAACAGGAGTGAAACACGGGCAGCCCTCTGAAAAGCTGGCCTCGTGGAAAATCATTAGAGGTTTTGCTCCTGAACTAGAACATGTGAATTTAAATATCCAGTGGGTGTAGAAGGAGTTGCTCTATCTTTATGACAGAAGTTTATAGAAAGGACTAAATCATACAGCTATGTGCAGTAAGAGCAGACTATATTGTTGAGATACAGAAAGTCCCTTTTCATTTCCATTGCTGTATGATGAGCTACTTCTGGGAAGAGTTTGGGTGATCTATAATACTACTACTCAAAGCCTAAAATTTAATCCAAGGGAATAAGTGTACACAATATAAAATGGATCGGATTGATACCTGGCACAGAGCTACATCAGCTCATTTAAACCAGATCAACTACACTCGCCTTGCTATGTGCATTAAACAACAGCAACCCAACAACTGTATGCTTCTCAAAGACCCGTTCAGAGCCTAAATTACTGCTTCCTTCAATAGAATTAAGGATTTCTATTTTGCTGCTGACCTGTTTATGAAATGTAAAACATGCCAGTACGCCATAATCTAAAATTCAAGTCTGTAGATCGCAGAAAAATCTTACAAAGAGGGAAAGCTTTGTACAAGAAAGTACAAAGCTATGGTTAACTGGACCCTCAAAATGTATTTTGACTTAAATCTACTACTCCACTTCTTTTGAAAATTAACAAAAGTTCTTGAGTATTAGCTCTGAATTGTCATATTCACTGAAATGTCATAATTGCATCAAGTGCATCAAACAGCATGAGACCTCAGCTTGGTAAGTCTGGGGTTCAGGGTGTTAGGAAGCATTTAATATAACACCTATTAGCTATACTAGTCTAAATTTAAAAAAAAAATAGCTGTGATGTAAGCTCAGTAGGATAATTTCTAACAACTGCTTTGCACCAGGACAGCCTGGGCTCCTTTCACTGTCCAAACACTGTAAACTATCGCTCCTTATTTAAAAAGAATTCAAACTAACCTGGAGTTTGTGGGGAGCAAGACAGGAGGTTTAGAGCTAGGCACCCAAGAAGGCCAAGAATGAGAAGGAAATATTTGTTGCAGAAAGTGAGAAAGGAGGAATCATGCATATTCAGTGTTCATAGTTCACACTAAATTGTGTGGACCATAAATACACATCTTGCAAATGCAGGTTGAAATACACAGAAAATTATTATGGCTCAGATAAGAGTCATGGACATATGTGACAAACACCATCACTTCAATCACTTATCTGCTATGAACCTCAAGTCTTCTTCCAGAACAGACCTGGAGCTTTCTGAGGACAAGGGGAGCAACATATTTGAAGTCTATGGAGGGAACCAGAAAAACATGGAAGCAACACACTAACTAAAATAAAGAGGGAAAGGCAACACGCAGAGCATACAAGAGTTGCCAGGCCAGAAGCAGAAAAGGAGAAAAAAGGGAAGATTGAAAGTGTATTGAAAGTGAAAGTTGTCTTCTAGCTGAGAAGCAATGGCTGAACCATAGAGCAAAATACTTCAGAAAATAGTTTTTGTTGAGAAAACTTCTACACTTTTGATAGGTGGTCTACCAAATAAAGTCAGGTTTCTTGTAATACTACTAGGAGAAAAGTAATTAAGGGGTAATATGTAATACAATAAGGGGTAATATGTAATACAATACATACTCAGCTTTTGAGGAAGAAAAGCTTACTTCTGGAGACAAAAAAGATTTTTTATCCTATTTTTTAAATTAGTGCAGTAAATACACAACTAAGAGAAATTTTAAGAAGGCAAAGCAGCACAAACATAGAGGTTCTAGCCTTACACACAAGAGTTAAAATTACATACTAATAGACTAGATTTCCAAAAATATAAGCCTAGAGCTAGGCTGATGACACTTAGGCACCTCTAGTGATAACAAAAGCTGTGCATCCAGAACTCCTGCTTCTGCTCAGATCTCCAAGTCACAGGAAGCTATCAAGTACTCAATGCTACAAAGAACCAGCGTCCAAACATATACGCACTCCTAAGTGTACCTTCAGGTTTGAAAACCTCAACTTACCATTCAAATCTCAACATAAATTTTCTTTTCAGTTCAAAGCTGGTAAAAACCAAAACAAACCACATAAAACTGAAAAATTAATACCCACACGTCTCAGATTCTCATGACAAAAAGGCCTCCTGAATATATTGCTAGAGGAAAAATACTACTAATTATGTCTCTGTATCCACTGCTTCTCCACTGGATGATTTGTTAAATATTTTCAGACAAAAACACTGAACCACTCTAGCTGTCTGAAATCTGCTGGCTGTCATCATGAGGAAACAGGCACATCTTCAGTTTAAGACATTATGATTATTTTACTTGCTCCGTCACTTCTTTGTTCCTTTTCTCCAACTATCAGCCTGCTAAGAACTCAAACCAGAGAAAGATAAAAACTAGAAAGGGGAGATATGGAGATCATTCTGTTGAAAGCATTTTTTTGTCTTGTAAAAATAATCACCATCACACTGTGAAGAAGATCAGTCCTATTAAAAATTCACAGTTGTATCACATATTTAGTGAGTGTTCCAGAAAAAAACAAACACTTAACTGTAAACAAACCAAAAATTAATGAAAATAGAAAATACTATCATACAGCTCTTTACAGTGAAGTGACCCCTGAAACACCACTGACCTTTGGTGGCTGTTTCCACTGACAACTGTTATATACATTTCCTTTCCAAGAATCTCCTCATTATTACAAGAGAACTCTGACGCTCAGAAACAGCTTAGGAAGAGAATAATCTTTTACTTTGCCAGGAAAGATCACAATGCACCGGAAACACACAGTCAAACAAAGGTATTTCCCTTCAACTCCAGTGTAGTTTTTAAATATAACAATCTTTCCCTGGCTATATTATCCGACCTGATTTCATTTGTCTTAGACTAAATAAAAAACAATGACAGACTTCCAGGCTCAAGCCTATGTTTACTCTTTTCACAGTTTTGGAGTCAAAAACCACAATCTTAAACAGAAATTTGGGAAATTTACATTTTATTCCATACCTCATTGTGATTCTTGCTTAACCATTCCTTAGTAGTGTTAAGGGCAATGACAGCAGCAGGCTCATTTGGAAAACCTAAGGACAGAAGAAATGAAATATAAATAAAAGGCACATATTTTTCTATAGATATAAGAAAACAAAAATCTGAAAATTTTAATTTTTTTTTTCTATTTTTTGGACTATCTTGGGATTACTCCCTTCTTCTCAGATTTGTATAAAGGTTTCAGGTAACATCAATTACTTTTTTCCCTAGTTAATCAAATTGAAAATAGAGCCAGTGACATTTTATTGGATTTTTTTTTATTTTTTTAAACTCTAGTTAGGAAAGCTCCACGGCTCAAGAGAAGTAGAAACAATAAAGCACTATACATGTGTCATACTACACAGGCAACAATATAACACATATATCACAGCAACAAATACTAGGCTTACATTTCATGGCATGCAAGAAAAATTCAGACGTTTCTTAAGGCATAAAGGCTTTCTTTCTCTAACCCATTTGTCAGCAAAACTATATAACACTATGACCCCAATGCCATAGGCTGTATAAGGATAGATACGTTTGCATTCGAAATCTCTTAATTTATGACCTAAAATATAATGAACAACTTTGGAAATGAAGGAATTCATGAAGCATAAGCGTATGAATTTAAGGACTGATGCTGCATGATATACTAGTAATAGTAACTCCCCCAGCGCTGAACAATATCAGAAATCCTTCCAGGGATACAGACTTCTTGCTTTGATGGTCTCTATCTATCAAATCTAAAGATGCTTTCATTACTTAGGCAGCCTTAATTTAATTTTCCTTTAAATTCCTAACTTGAGGGCAGCAAATCATTTTTGTGAGGATTTAAAAATAAAAACCCATAAGCTGTATGAATAGCTCTCAGTAGGTTAGATTAATAGAACGGTCTTTGAAGAGGTGGAGCTGCAGGCACAGCGTACAAGCAAGCAAGGGGGCTAGACAGAAACAGGAGTGAAATGTGGCATACATAGAGCATTTTTTTACATCATACATCACCCTCACACCATAAACTGAAATGCAGTCACTGCAAAAATTAGTAGGTGGGTCCAGCTTTTTGACCTGGCACATTACACTCTGAACTTATATCTTCTTTAACCCTTTTCAGAACTTGTAAGCTGCTAGGTAAAAAACAAGAACAGCCATCAAAATAACCCCCAAAACCAAACAACAAACCAAACAAAGCCCCCCAAAACAACAAACAAATCCCTCCACCCTCTTTTACTCACATCCTCAAAACATTACTCCCTATAACTGGACTCTGCAAGGATTTTGTCCAGCAGCACACATACTGTTTTGAAGTAATAGATGACAACTATCCAGTAAGAGTAGCAAGTAAAATAGCCACTGTTTGAGTAACACTGCCATCTCACATGTGCTTCCTTTGCACACATTTCTCAATAAAGCATATTTTTAAATTTTTTGAAATCTTTGCCCAGGTCCAAGATGGAAAATTAGCTAAGATCTGTTACTGTGGATACTTCCACTGCCACTGGGAAAATGTATTCTTATGACATTTAATAATGCTGCTGATCTCATCAAAGCATATGTCTTATGACACAAACTAATGAACACTAACGAAACCCAAAGCAGGGACTTCCAACAGCCTCATTTTCATCCTAGAAAATAACAGACCTCTGAGAAGACCGTCTGCTCAAATTAGTAATATCCTATCTAAAAACTAGGACTTTGTAATAGAGAAATTCTGTACCAAATGTGGTGGTAGATCTGCCTGGACATGCAATGAACGCCATGCAGAGGGACAAACGTGTATTTCAGACAACTGATAGACCATTGTTTATACACTAAATAGTTTATTTTCAGAACAATTCTCCTTCCAGCAAGATTAACTTTTCAGGCTTCTTTTTCACTTCCCTTGCAGGAGGGATTATTTGCCCAAAACTGTGATAAAGCACTGGTGTTTTTATAGAAACTCTCCATAACCTGTACATTATTTAGAAAACTGCTGCCATTCCAGCCAATCTTAAATAGAAGCTTATCTAGAAAACTGGTGTTCAATTACTCCTAAGTAACCATAATGTAAAGGTAATATTTCAGCAGTCAAAATAAAAAGCCTTGAATTCTGTGTATGATTTTAGAAAGTATCTTGAAATCCACAGAAGCCTTTTATGACCAGTTACAAAAAAAAAAATAAAAAAAAAAAAATTGAATTAGTATTTTACACACATTTGTGCTAATTTTAATGAAAGGATTACCTTATTGGTTTTATGCAGAAGCAGGATGGAATCTAGTCTCCTGTTCCATACCCTGCACCAGCACAAAAGACCCTGTGTCTCTGATTCTCAAACAGAAAGCCATTTTGTTTTATAGGACTGGGTTAAAGGGAGATAAAGTGAGATGGGATCTTTTTAAACACGTTTTTGCATTGTTTTTATCTCTAAGCTACATTTGTCTGCCATAACATTTCTGGTCTGCTCCCAAATACATACCCATCCCCCTTTCCCACTTTCAGCAAAAAAAAAAAAAAAAGCAATCTCAGTGAGCACGTGGGAATGAAATTACTTGAGAGAAATGAGCTCGAGGAGCCTCACAGTTAACCGACTGCTGGAGCAGCAGCTCAGGCAATTCTGGCTAAAGGCTCAATTTCACAAAAGATAAAACAGGTAAAGTAATAAGAGTGACACTGGCCCATGTTACTGCAGTGAGTGCTCCTCCAGAATACTGAAAAGGACAAGGGCACAAAAAGGCAAAGAAGCATTAGCCGTAAGGTACAGGCAAGCGGTGTCTCCACAGGGCTTCCCTGGGTTTATTTGGTCAGAAAAAAGGGAGGGTTGGCAGGTGGTATGTCACGTATAGGTGTGGGGTGATACACTACCTACCCACGCACAGATGCCTCAAACTTGGACTGGGCTTCCTACGTCCTCCAGTGGCAAAGCCAACACTTTGGCAACAAATCCTGCTATACCACAAAAAAGGCTGTATTTGGTTCCTGAAGAGCTACTTCAGCTAGTGGGAATTTTACTGCAGTCCTCTGCATTTTGGTGTGCCCCCTAATCATATCTCACCTTCTGTTACCAGGATCTACTCCCAACCCTTCAAGTACAATGAATCCTAGATGTAAGCATCCACTGCCACTCGTGCCCCTCTCAGTTCAGAAGCCCTCCTTTAGAGCACAGTTTTATTCATTACACATGATGCCACAGTGGGTGCAACTCTGATATTTCAGTAGGAACGAGGGTGAGCAGAAAGTCCTGCTGTGTTTGAAAGACATGGTGGGTGAAGGAGACATCCCATGTGCATGCATGGCCATGGCCAAGCTTTTGCTCTGGTTGTTCAGCTCTAGAAAGCATTGACTCTAGATGGTCAGTGTTGACCATCTCCATGTGCCTATCCCTCCCCCCTGTATCACAGCTGTGTCTCCAGAAACACTTGTTACTTCAAAATCTTTGTAATTTGCTTTGAAACGGTTATGAAAGCTCTCACATTTTTGCCCAGTTGCTTCACAGCTAAAATGTCACTCTAGACAGGATAGCTGCCTTTGTATATGTCTTTAGAAAAGCAACTGCCAGCTTTAACACTGATTTAGGTACCAGCATCAGTCAAGACAGTTGAAATTAGGAACTTCCTCTCCTCCTCTTTAGGTGTCGCTGACAGATGCAAATACTACAATATCCACTCCCTAAGATGAAGGGCTATGCTTCATACTCCCCACTACAAAAATCCCACCCTAGTAACATCACATAAAAATACCTCATCTAAACTCTACTGCTTTTGGTATGTCCTTGCATAGATATTACCCATGGTGACAGCCTATGAAAGCTTTTAAAGGTCTTCAAACTTACGAGCTTCTGCACCTCTCTCCAGGACTTTACCACCTTATTCTTGGAAACTGTAACACTGACCTGAAAAAAAGCTGCTGAAAGAAGCTGTACACTGTGCAAGTTCTCACAGTCATCGTGGCCATAATTTTCCAGAGAAGGCATGATAAGATCTAGCAGAATTATTGTGAAATATTTGATATTAAATAAATGTGCTGTTTTAAAGGAGGAGAGTGTGGAGGAGAACTGAGAAAGAGAGTAACTGTAGAGATACATGTTGAAGTTATCCTTACATTTTGTATTTATTCCCTGGAAAGCAACTGCTGAGAACATAAGTCCCCCTGTTTCATTAATGTACAGAAAATATGCGATGAATTCCCTGTTGTTAGACTCTCTAGTGTAAATGCTCAGCCTTTTGTGCTTGAGGGATTTAGCAGAGAAGCATTCACACTATTGTGTCTGTTACTGTATGCCTAATTTGTCTGTGCAGTATCTGAAAAATGTATACTAGACGTTCAACAGTGCAGTAAGGATTTTGTGCAATAAAACTAATAGAATTCTATTTAAGGGACCCCCAGATTGGATGGAGATGCTGGTACCTTTATCTGTCTCTTTTTCTATGCTCAATTCATTGCTGCATCTTATTAAAAACTCCTAACTTGCACTCAGGTAATGCCACCTCGCCATGAAAAGCCTATTAACAAAACGTAAGTACTAAATAATCAACCTTTAACATGACATAGCTGAAGATGATGATGACAGATTATGTCGGTTAGGTTATAATACTAACAAGCAAATGTCAATCCAGAAAATCACTGTAGTAGCTGCAGGGGTAAGTGTTATAATTTGTCAGTTTAACTGAGATGCCTCACATTTTCTGTAAATCAACTTGTCCTGGTAAAAAAAGTCTGCATCTCTTTTTGTTAGCACTACCTAAAAGCTAGACAGGTTTTTATTCATCTAAAATATGCTCCCTTCTCTACGGTTTCTGAAAGGCCCATCACAATCTTAATATTCTTATTTGCCAGTTTTAATGTTTTCATTTTTAAGCAAATCACTAAAAGAACCAAATGCACATCAACACAAATGCTCATTATCTGTTTCTCATACTATCTCAGAAAAATATCTACACTGGCATGTTTGTGCATATATCAAGATGCAAGTTTACAGACTGTTCCTGTGTTCTAAATCAAACCCAAGTCCCACTGTTTAATCAACACAACTGTCAAAATGTAGTAACTTCCATGTATTTAATTTACATATTTGTCCATCACTTTTAATAATATATAAAGGCTGCTCTTCAAATAGTAGCTCAACAGCTACATTTTTAAACTGTGGAAGTGTACCAAAGAGGCCCTCCCTGCCTCTCTGCAGTCAGTATGACAGGGGTATTTCCACCATGCACCAAGTATTTGCTGTGTGGGAATCATCAGTACCAGATGGTGTGGAAATTAAAGATGTTTCACAGGATATATATATATATTTATTTTCTTTACTTTTTTTTTTTTTTTTAAGGCACTAGGCATTTATTCCATGTGTGTTCTGAAATCCAGTATTGTTATCGGTGCTACAAATGCTTTCTGAATCACAAGAGACTTGTGAATTTGTGAAGAACTGCACTTCATTATGGTCATGTGGGTTAAGGTTAGCTATTGACAACACACTCATCATAACGCTTCAGCCTATCACTTTATGACAATACAAGGAAACAAATGAGATGCACAGCTGAGCAAGCCTGAGGTGGGGTTATTCAATACATTCACTGGTCTTTCAGTTGTGAAACTATAATCTTGCAACTGATCCCATATAATCATCTTGTCAAAGATGTATTTTAGTAGTCAAAATGAATTCACTCATGTTAGGTTGATTCCCATTACCATGGTAAATCTGGCCTATTTAGAAGCAGAGATGGCAGTATTCTACCAACAAGTTTAGGTTATTGCTATTTTTGAGGCCCTCCCTCCCCTCTCTCCCCTTTTTTAATATAACATGGTCACTTGGTGATTGGATAAACAAGTTGATAAGTTGCTAGCTTGATCATTTTTGTGGACACTTGCAACCTGGAAAGGAAGTGCCCTCATTTGGATTAGCTGCATTGAAGACCAAAGAGGAGAGCCATGAATCTTCTGCTAAATAACCGACCATGCCTTATTGAACTCATTCAGCCAGAGAAAACCTTATTTGCTGTCCACTCAAAAAGTAACTCTCTGAAAGACAGTGAAATTAAGTACTGTGAAAAGCCAGTAACCTTTCTGTTACCCCAGTTATCTCAAGAAACAAAGCTGCACATATTCACTGTATCCCTTACAGACTATGCTAGAGTAATTAATTAGCATGGATATAAAACGTCAAAGGAAAATGAGAAATTTTCAAAATGCATAAACAAAACATTCTTCTGAAGAAATCATTATGTGCCTCTCAATTCCTCTCAAGCAAGGCACACGCCTTTTCATTTTTCTTGAGCAAAAAAATTCAGCAGCAACAGGAAAATACATACAGTTCCTGAAGAATGATTACCCGTTGCATTTAACTGCTGACATGATAAAGAGGCAGCTGGTAGAAGATGGTTAATAAAGAAATTGAAATAAGCATCTAGCAATTAATGCAAGAAACAGAATGTCTCTGCTCTGATGCAGTGACACAAAGCAGGTACAGTACTGAAATGACCCTTCCTCATCCACAGACGTGCATCGGGTAGCTCAGTGATCCCTGGTTAAGTCAACCAGAGCCGATGCCAGCATCAGGTCACATTACAAACCTCATGCAAGTCAGCAAAACCAAGACAAGTTGCAGGCTGAGATGCACTGCCTCTCTTGCCAATAGGGCTGGCTCAGCCTTGGCTTGTCAGAAAAGATGCCCCATGTGTGCTCACTGCTGTGCTGACAGTGGTCTCTTGCCCGATCAGCAGGGCAGCAATCCACCTTCATATCTACAACTTGTCTGCTTTTTCTGTATGAGTTACAAATCTGGACTCAGCTTACGGCTGCAGTTGAAGAGACGTCAGTTATAAGGTGGCTAGATGCAAGAAAAAACATATTGCTGTTTCTCTCAAACACACAATAGCATACGACGCTTCACTTCACACTCTCACTACACTGATATAATCAGGGAAATACCTGCCATATAATTGTCTTTTTTAAAAGAGTCAGCTGAATATAGGTGTATCATTATTTAAGTTGTGAGCAGACAGAGGCTTGAACTAACAAGGTCTTGAGATTCCACTAAAGGAAAAGTAAATTTTAAGTTTACCAAGCTGTTTGATATTCGTCAGCACTGGATGGGGGAGGGAGGAGAAAAAGAAAAAAGTCTTACTGAAAATGCATTTACACATGGGCTGCTGAAGAGGAATAGAGCTTCGCTACGAGTACCTTTCTGCAGGAGGTATTATACCAGGATTCTGCAGGAGAGCTACATATTTGCAAGAATTCCACTTTTCTGCAGCAGTCAGTAGATTTTTCTATTAGAAGTCAAGATCTTGGTTTCATTCTTTTTCCAGCATTTATAGGGAGTATGCTTGCAAGGGAACCACATCATGGATAAATAGGTTCCTTAACAGTCTTGTAAAAAAATATAGCAAGCAATACTCAGAGACTCTCTGGGAAGCAAACTGCTTCAGAACTGTGCTGTTTACTGTGCTTTGTGATGATGCTTTGCTGTCTGTCAGGGTATTTCTAATGCCCATGTGGAATATTAAGGCTTCAAGCTGAGCATAATAGGGGAAACAGCAGAAAGATATTACCACAGCACTGAAAGGGGAAAGATCTCACTACTCTGGTAATTAGCATTCTTATATGCAAGTAGATACAATACAAATGCAAGTGAAAGATAACTTAACCAGGTAGTTCTGCAATTATAAAATCAACCTATGAGAGTGTATATGCAACGTTTGTGGAAATTGCACAGCCATTTGGACACCTGTATGCATCTGTTCATGAGCTCAAATACATCATTCTTCTTAAAACACACTATACACCGCATCTGTTCATGAGCTCAAATACATCATTCTTAAAACACACTATACACCATATTCAGAACTGCTATTCCAGAAACAAGTGTTGTATGGAGAAACGTTAATTGAAAGAGGTTTCAAAGCAAATGCAAGTTCCCTAATGCACAGTATTTCATCTTCTACTTATCCATATATAGCAAGCAAGTTGTTTTTTTAGGGTGGTAACATAATACAGCAAAAGTATTTGAAACAAAGTGTAAAGCCCTAGTCATCTGTGAAATCTCCCATCACACACTGAATTGAACAGCAATGGGATATTGGCTTCATTGTAGTTATAATTCCAACAAGGTTAAACATTTATTCTACCCACTGATTTAAATAAAAACACCTTGTTCTCTACTGAAGCAATGTGTTTTTTTTTAATCTTACCTTCTTGAGGTGCCTTGCTAGTGCTGCAAGAGATAAAAAACAAACAAAACTCCCCACATCCCCACACTCTGAATTCCACTTGAAACTGGTAGTTTTTCTTAAAAAACGTGGTCCGATGCAGTGATGCTTAACCTTTACTGACACTATCCCAGGCCCTCCTTGGCACGCACTCCTCCTAAGCACTGACAGAAGCCTAAGCATCCAAAGATCTGCAGTTCAGCAATCGGAATAAAGTAACGATCCTGGACCTTGCAAAGCCCAGTTCCCTATGGAAATATATCTTGCAATTGATTGCAAACTCTAATTGAAGGCTCGCCTGAAGTTGAGATATTCTTGCTGGAGTCCCTGATGTCTACTAATGCATCTGCCACTACAGGCTGGGCAGGGGGAGAAATTGCGATGAGAGGTTTGCTATTCTCCTTGCTGACAGGTTCTTTGTGCAGTGGGCCCCAGAAAAGTGCACTGAAGTGCAGCAGGTTGGGGTAGAGGAAGAGGAGGAAAGGGAGGGAGCACAGGACCTCTGGTTGTAAGATGAGGTGCAGGGTTTAGGGGAGGAGGGCTGTATCTAGAGGAGACAATATCAGGGCTGTTGGCTTTTCTGTAGTTCTCAGTAGTTCAACTAGAATAGGCAGCACATCGTGACAGGAGTTACAAGTACAAGGACTTCGGGATACACATGTATATGAGGGACGTGAGGGAAGACAAGCTACCACAGCAAAATTAAGGGAGATGACATTACAAAAAGTCTGAGAAGCTTCAGAGGTATAAAACATACATAGGGAATGGACAAAAATACAAAGTCACATAAAGAAAACAGCTGGTGTTACCAGCCCAGCTCTATCATGGAAATCACTTCCAACACATTCAATTGCTCTGACAGATGCAACCCAAGGACCTAGCTGGATTATCTAAAACCAACAGAGTACTTGGTGAAGGCCATACGTGTACAAGAACAAACAAAATAATCTGACATTACTTCTACTGAAGCACAGTTCTTATCTCCTCTCTAAGGAAAATCAAAGATTTCCTAAGAGCACATAAAGAAAGTCAGCTGAACTACATATACTCAGTCCTCAAGGGGGGGGGGGAAGGAAACAAAGATGTTCTTTTATCTTTTTTCTCCAAAGACATATATGGACAAAAGTTATAGGGTAGGTTGGGTGAAAAAGCAAAATACTGTGTGAGGCATATTTAATCTACTTAGTTTACTCCTTCTAACAAATATGTTATTGATTCTTGGTTTGTGTATATTATTCACACAGGGGATTTTTTTTCCATTCTTGCCTCAGGCAGTGATAAACCATACTAAAGGGTCACACAGACCAGCAGCTATTGTATTCAGGAAATCTACAACAGCTCAAACCTGAAATATTTCCAGATAATCGGGAATTCAAAAACACCAGTACATTTTGAAGGAACAGAGAGGGGGGTGCATTTCATTTTTAATGCTTAATGGCTCCAGTTCTTCCCTGTACAGCAGGGCACTTCATAGTACTTCAACATCTGCTACGTCAATGCTGCTAAAACAAGTGCTTGTGCAGGATGTTTGACTTGACACATCAGTGCATGATCTCAACATTTTATGCATTAATTTTTTAAGAGGAAGCATTTTTTCTCCTTGCCTAGATGCTGCTTCGTTTCTGTAGAAGTCATTTGCCTGGCAAGAGAGGAGCTTCATCTGAGAATACATATCCTTCTTGTTATCCAGCAAGGGTCACAGTGCGCCTTATTTGATTTTATGCTACTGTATGTATCAGCAACCAGCCAATCTACTCTAGATGCATAACTTCATTTCAGGCTGTATTGCAGCAACTTTGCTAACAAAAAGTACATGGAAGCCACCAACAGCAATTCAAACTTCCTCCCAGTGCTGCTCTGCAAACTCTTTTTGCTTGTTCTGTTACCAGAGATCACAGCAATATACACAAAAAGAGAAATGTGAGTTTTAGGAATTGGAATAATGGGAAAACTGGTTTAAAGCAAGGATAAGTAAATCTGAAATTTAAAACCAATTCAGCAAACCCAGCTGGTTACAACTGCACATCTCATGATACTCTTGACAAGTCCTTGTATGCTAAAGAGAATAGAACACAAATGATTAATGGGTAAAATACAAAAATATAATCTCTTGGAAAATTCTGACTCTTATTCCACCTTCTTTCTGTTTTTAAGGACTCATGCACTCACGTGCTAATTATATACACCCATGTTAGCAGCTCCTTATTGCAACACTTCTCTTGACTGACAATCAGCCCCTGGCATCAGTTGCCTTTTAAACCCAATAACAGTAGTTGAACAACAACATATCCCAGATCTCATTGGGTTCTTCAGTGTATCAAATATTTTTTAAAAATACGATTTCTGCTAATATCTCTAATTTGCATTTCACTCACAATTATGCATTTATGACTCTTGCATACTTCAATCAGAAAGGAAATTAAATATCTAGTTAATAGCACTTCCAATCCCACAAATTCAAATCCAATTTAGTCTTGATATGAACTTTAGGTCTTATTAACACTTGTTTTAAATAGCATTTTCAGCATGTATTCTGACAAGTTGTCAGTATGATTTTTTTTCTTTTTTAATCATTATACAAGCAAACGTGTTCTGCTTTAGCAGGTAATGGAATGTTTAGAAAGGTTTAACAAACATCAACATTTCTGGTTAGATCAACATTGGTAAATCCTGTTTTAAAGTAGAAAGATTTCATTTTGTGATAGGCCATTCTTTGGAGGAAAAAACCCCAAACTAACATGTTTTCCGTATCATTTTGAACAATATTCTAATTATAGGAGAGAGAGAAACGCCAATGGAAATTACGGTTACTGTAGTCAGAAGCAATACCCATACCTGAAAAGAAGCAGCTTATAATATGGTTGGTTAGATCAAGCAGCGAAGGATAAGGAAAACAAAGAAATTTCTTTTGTCCAACAACCCAGTACAAATAAGAAGCTGATCTGGACAATTTAAATGTAAATTTCTTACTACCTGTCAGACAAGTGAGATTTAAAGACCTTCACTTAAAAAACTAGGCATCTCCAACCTAAGTCTTTAAGTGAAAATTGACCTCCCACCTCAATTTCCTTGTAAATGTGGCCATGTGGCTGCAAAAGGAGTGGTTTATTCCAGCACTTTATTAAATTTAGCCTGTGTGTGCGCTCAGCATGAGATAACCCACCGCTGTGCCTGGGGAATACGACACTTTGGAGGCAGATCTCCACGCCACAGCCAAATACAACTAATCCTCTCAGAAACACGACAGCCCAGGTAGGTTAGCGGCAGGTGTATGGAAAACCATTTAAACTTACTGGATGGAGAAAGGTCATTGGTTAGTTAGCAATGCACCAATCTTGGGGAAATAAAGGATCTTTATTTAGGGGAAAACATAAAAAGAAGGTGGATCAGTTCAAAAGAGCTTTTTACATAATCAAAATCGAATATGTTACAGTCAAGCTTACGGAGCAGCTTTAGCTAATGCGATTTCCATTAATTTTATCAGATCAGTGGGTCCTCTTTATATACACAATTACATTCAAGATAGCTTGCATTAACACAACAGCTGTACATCTCCAAATTGAGAAAAAAATACCACAACAATATTGAGTCAGGTCAGGATTATTTCAGTGAATTATCAATATCCAGTCACCACCCTCCACAGCACGGTCCTCCCCACATCTCTGGAGACAGAAACCAGTTTAAAAAACAAACAAACAAGCAAACAAAACTGCACTGAGGAGAGAAAATTATCACTGTATGAGACAAAAATCTAGAGAAATCAGGCCAATTCAGGCCGATTTAGAGATGTTTCACCTCAGTTCTCCTTGCAGGAATTAACCTCAGAGAAGGAAAAGAGCCTCTCCCAGCTCTATGCCTTAAAACTGAAAAAAGGCATTTGACAAACTCTCCTCTTCCCGCTGCAGAGATCAGGGACGAGATATCAAGGAAAGTGTTTAAATTAAAATAAAACTTCATAATATTTCCTGGTCTCTGGCTAAGTTTTAGCACTTGTGTGCAGGCGCTGAGGAGCCTGCTAGAAGAGGCTGGGGCTGTCTCTGCCGGTTCCAGCCTCACCACAGGGCACAGCCCAGCCCCTCCGTGATGGCAGTGGTGCCTCAGGGAAACCTGTTTTCAGAGAGGGTAAAAAGGCACCCAGCAGCAAGGAGTGAGGAGAAAAAAAACCCCAAATGTGAGAAATATCCCCATGAGCCTCTCTTGTGAGGGGGTGGGGGTTGAGGATTTGGGGGTAAGAGGATGACATTGAGCCTGGAAAAGAGAGCATGCAGGGAAGGCCTTTGTCTTCCGCTATCCAAACCTATTTTGACTGGCAATAAATTGAATTAAT
>NW_010323928.1:0-2388 GCF_000700745.2 Antrostomus carolinensis | reverse complement strand
AGGGAGCGAGGGCTACTCTCTACCTCCGCGCGGTGTTTAATTAACTCTGTTCTGCTTTCAGTACCGCGGAAGGTGCGTTTGTGTGGCCGGTTCTTACCGCACTGTCTGCTGGGGCGCGGGTGTGCGTGGCGGTGGCGTGGCCGGGTGGTGGTGCGGTGCGTGGGCGGGCGTTACCCTGGGCTTCCCGGTGAGTTTGGCTCCTCACATCCCCCTGGCTTGGCTGCCGCTGAGCGGGAGCAGCGTGTTGATTTCGCTGGGGTTCTCTAGCAACCTAAACAGGAAGAGGTGCCATCAGCATGGGGTTGAAGCCACCACTCCTGGTCACCACTCCCGAGTTCAGAGCTCCTCCCTCAAATGGAGAGGTTTTTTGACTTATGCTAAAATAAATAATGAGTGTGGCTCGAGTATCAAAGAATTGTTTTGCAAATATGACAAAAAATGGGACCTTGGAGTGTATTATATCCAAATTCTGTGTTTGAGAGGGCTTTGGCTTGTCCTGTCAGCTTCTGAAGAACGTGACTGTTGAGGTGGGGATGCCTTTCCCAGTTGGGGCTTATCAAGTGTCTTTCTTAGAAGCAAATAGCTTTCTTTCTCTGATACTATATATGTAAGGATGGAGAACTTTGAAATAAAGTGTGTTTTGTGGGAAAACCTCGTTTTGGTTGTTTTTTGTTGGTGAGCACTGGTATCTCTTTTACCCAACTGGAGCATTTCTGCTGAGCTCTGGTGTTTGTGTCTGCTGCTGGCCCAGGAAGGTAAGTACCTTGAACTATCCCTGTGGGGAAAGGGAGGATCCTTCCTTAACCTTTATGGTATCCAAAGCCCTTTTATTTAGGAGTATTTGGTGAGTAAACATCACTGAAGGTTCTCTTGGTGCCCAGCAAGGTTGAAATCCTCTGAGCCATGTGGTGTTTGTGCAGGAAAAATATTAAGGTTGGGGGGAAAGGAAAACCATGGCCAGCTGTGAGGTTCCAGTAGATTCCTGGGGGCACAGCAGAGCACTGGGCTAGTTGAGCTTCAGAAGTCAGGGTTTTCTTACCCATTGTGGAAAATCATGCTGGGGAAAAGGCAGTTGCTTAGAAAAGGTGTTCCCCTGAAAGAGGGAGAATGCAGGGCAGGTGTGAGATGAATTACAGGGGTGGGTGTGTGCAGTACTGCAGAAATGAGATGCAATTGCTCTGCATCTTGGTTTTATGAGGTTGAGGGGTTTACATCCAAGAGCCTCAGCAGCTTTTCAAGGACTGGAGGTGCTCAGGGCTTCATTTTTGATGTTACAAGACACACAGTGAGAAATTAACAAACTGCTCAGCAAAAGCTTGTTTTGTAAAGATTGCTGTGATATCTTTTTAGACAAATGCATTCATTTTTGGTGTCTTTAGATGGGGAGGAAGCTATTAGTTTTAGAATATGGCAAGAGTAACTGTTGAGTTCTGATTAGGTAATTTAAGATGTTGACTTCATTCTTTAGTTGATGGGGAAATAAAACCACCAAAGCTATTTAAGTGTGATGTGAGATGGGTTTTCTCTCTGGAATGAAATGAACTAGTTTTAGCCCCAAGTAAGACTGTCAGTGCCTTTCTGTATTAATTTGTTATTGTTGCTGTAAAATTTGCTTTTCATATGCAGAAAAAACTAAATACCATCAGGAGGGCTGCATCAGGCTGGGAGCTGAAGTGCAGCTGCAGTGCCTGAAGCATCTGGAGGGCTGGTTCCTGGCTGTTCTTCCTCCGCAGGAATACAGAAGGTGCTGCAGTAGCATCCAGGGAGGGGAAATTCAGCATCTGAAAGAAATAGAAGTACTTAGTGCTCTTCTCTTAGACTGAACCATCATTGGTACCTAGCTAAGCTGCTGTTTCTCACTGAGTGGCTTCTGTTTCAAAAAGGTAATACAATTAATTTTCTTCTTCTAATTAGGGGTTGATATCACATGTTCCTTTCCCATGATAAGCAAACACAATTTCTAACTCCCAGGCCTCAGGGTTTGTCTTGGACACCCAGACCCTGCAGATGCTGTGGGGGGACTGGGCTACAGGGGTGTGCTGGGTTTAGTTTTCGGGTGGGTTAATGCCCCAAGGCCCTGCAGATGTGTTGTTCGTTCGGAGCAGAGAGCAAAGCCTTCTGCTAACTGGTGTGGCACTGGGAGCTCTCTCCCACCTGAGTATGTTATTCCCTAGTGAATGGACACGCGGGTAGCAAACAGCGAGGGCAGGAAGCACCATCAGCTGGGGCGAAGGCGGAGCAGCCTCCGGGTGTTGCACCGCGCTGCCGCAGCCGGGTGAGGCGGGGAAGGAGCGGGCTTGGCTCCCTCCGTGCTGGGCGGGATGGAGCGCAGCGGCCGCGGGGCCGAGCGTTGCTGCGGCCCGGCACAGGCGGAGCGGATCGGTTCGC
>NW_010323927.1:0-17067 GCF_000700745.2 Antrostomus carolinensis | reverse complement strand
AAACTGAGGCCTGATTTTAGCCCAGAAACATCTTTCAAAAATGCTTCTGTGTGCAAGCTTGGACACTGTAAGAACTCAAAGGCTTCACTTTTAGTGAAATAGCTGTGCAAATACATGTGTGGTATGTCAAACACAGGATCATGAACCCTTGGGAAATATGGATTATTCCTTAAAGGTTTGACATTAAAAGTGGCATCCATTATTGTGACTTCAGCTCATGAATATGGCAAGAATTGTTTGTAACTCATATTATTAAGTATGTAAGCTAATCAGGAGGAAAACTGAACCCATATGGAAATACTGAATATTGGTTTGTTCTCCTTGAAGCTGATGGATAAAGGAAGGAAATAAAGGCATAAACTGAGAATTTTGTTTCCCTAAAAAGTTTTATTCCAGTGCATTGCAAAACCAATTTTTTTCAGAAGTATTCAGAAGGAGAAATAGATTTTAGTATCTGCTTAATGCACACTGTAATAGCTGATGATTTCTTGAAGCTCAAACCTGGAAGAGTGAAGACACTATTTAAATCCCTGTTCTCAGGGTTTAGGGCCAGGACTTGAGCTGAGTCTCTGAAACCCCAACTGAGCGGCTGCACTGAGAGGCACTTCTGTGGGAGTTGTCTCCTTTCTCTTTGGAGGGGACCTTTGTCAGGAGCTTCTGAACAGAAGTTTTGCTGAAAAAGACTTAGTTGTAAGAAAGATTTTGGTTTCAGCAAATAGGCATTTTCCAATTTAAAACATGTTCGGTGGACAAAAGTTCCTGCCTTGCTCCAAGGCTGGATGTCTTCAGATCCTGGAGGTGTTCAGTAAAGTGGAAGGTGCTCTGCACAGGTTGAGAGAGCTCGTCATGTCGTGAGGCTGCATGGCACACACAGGAAATGCAACAACAGAGATCAGCTGAAGCCAGGGCTTTTTTATAGTCATACAGAACTGCCCAGAGCTCATTTGTGTTTGAACACAGTGGTTTGGGGAAGACTGTTAGTCTCCTTTGGTTGTTGTCCTGTCCTGAAGGCTTGGGGAAGTGAAGGACAGGAATATGGGAGAGTGGCATGGTGAAACATCTCCAAAAGAGCAGCTACCTATCCAAGGGATTAAGAGAGAGTTGGCTTTTCTATAGAAGTCCAGATCTGGACATGTGCATGCTGATGGAATACAAATTCCCATTTTGCAATTACATCTAGAAAAATAAATGTTTTCCATTTGTTGCCTCCCACTTGCCAACCTTCCACTTGCCAAGCCTGGGATAAGGGTCTTACTCAACTCAGTCTGAGAGATGGAGGTTTGAGGGGATAATAGGAGTTTCATAGATGAAAAGAAAGAGATGGGAGTGTGAGGAGAAAGGGGAAAGGAAGGAGGAGGTAAGAATCCTGGCACAAATACTTAAGCATTCGAACTGTTGCAAAACTAGGTCTTGTGGGAATAAAAGCCTCATGCGATGGAAATATAGACTCTGGGATGATTATTTCTGCTGCCTGTGAAGCTAGGAGGTTAAAACAGGGAAATGATAAGTGAAGAAGAGTTATGAGCAGCGAAGACAGAGGCAGTCCAGGCACTGGTACACGCACATGCACTGGGCAGTTGGCCTGGGCCCATTGCTGAGCCAGGACCCTGGCCAATTTTTCTTTTTTTTTTTTCCCTTCTTGGAAGAAAAGGAGTGAGGTTAAGCTGACCGGAGAAAGCAAAGCTACCATAGCCTTTTGTGGCCTGTAAAGGCGAGTACAGACTGTCATTGTCAGGCTGTGTAACACAGTCCACTTTTGTTGTTTACTTGCAGGAGCGGGTGGAAGGAACTGCTCTAAATTATGTTGGGTGACGGGGAGCCAGGAGAAGGGCTGTCATGGGAGGAGGCTCTGCTGGCTTCCTGAACTTTCACTTTTGATTTTCAGCTGAGCTGGAGACATGATTCCTTATTGTTAGGGGGTTTTTTTAACGCTTGGACTGGAGGTCAGATCCTCAACTGGGATAAATCAGCTCTGCTTCCCCATAGTCGAGGAAGGTAGGAGGATGCACAGCAGTTCAGGATACAACCCACCTTGTTTAGAAACCGGAGCATTTCTTTTCCCTGGTAAAAATCAGACCACCACATTCATGCGCTCAATCATCAAGTACGTGAACATTTTCCAAAAGCACAACTTCCTAATGACCCAGAGTGCCTTTAAATAAAGAAGTGCTATTGGACCTTGGTAGTGTGAAAGGAGCGGTTGAAATCCCTGTCTTGTCCAGCTGTTAAACCTGTGCTTGATTTCTGAAAAACCTATAGAGAAAAAGAGTTAAAGGAGACCATACAAGAAGTAGAAGAAATAAATTGAATGCACATGTGCAATCATTATTCATACTAACGTTCCCTGTATTACTTCATAACACAGCTGTATACACAGAAAAACAGTCCAGTTTGGTTTCTTCCTATTCGAATCTTATTAATTTCTGTTTAATGGAACACAAATGTTTGTGCTCTTCATTTTGACGAATGCAGCCTCGTAGCGTATTTGTTAAGCATTAGCTAGCGCGGTTGTGACCATCTAATACAAATGTCTCTGTGCCTTTCATGGATCCTGACAGGACATCTTTTGAGCATGACAGTTGCCATGGGGACGGGTGCAATGCCTATTTGGAAGGAAAATTGGGAGCAATGCTCATTACGTCAAAAACTACATCGGGGAGGAGGGGAAGGAGAATGTTTGCTTCTTGTGCTGACACTTAGCTGCTTGTTTTACCCGCCACCCACACACTTCCATCAAACAATATCTCTTTCAAATGCAGAAGTCAAAGTTTGCATCTCCTATCGTTCCAGCTGGAACAGGCAGGAGCTGTGTGAAATGAATATCATCGTGCTCAGAGCCGGGACACTGCCTGGCTGGCTCTATCTGTCACTTCATAACACAGCAACACTGAGCCCTCTCAGTTCTCCCCTCCTCCTGCCCTCGGCTGAATGCTTCACCCAGCTTCTTGGGGCAGCACGGGGATGCCGGGATGGCACAGGGAGGGGGCAGCTGGGTGAATCTAACCAGCTCTGCTCAAAACCAGTAGAGTTATTGTGGGTTTATGCTGGTGAGAGGAGGATTGGTGTTTGTGTGTATCACAATTTCCATAGATAGGGAAGGTGGCAATAACAAACATTAAGACCTTCTTATCCTCCCCGTCCCTCAAGAACACTGTGAGAAGTCAAGGAGAAAAAAACCCTTTTTGTACAAAACAAGTCCTAGACCCTTATGTTTTGAGCTGTCTCTTGCCATATATTCCTCCAAATTCTGCACATTTCCTCCATTAGAAATTAACCATTGCTATATTTTTCATCTAGTTGTTCTGTTGACTGTTTAAAAAAAAACCCAAAACCACACTGGAAAAACCCCATCCACCCCCCCAAAAAAAAGAAGAAGAAAAAAAAAAAGGATATTAGCCAAACAGTCGAAGGACGAGATGCAGCAGACTCATCACAAGGCCCAGGTTTGGGCTGGGAGGAGGAGGGGAGGGCTGGTTTTACAAATCGCTCAAATGTCCGGCTTTGGGTGCTGGGGTAATATGCAAAATCTTTTTGGTGAAATACTGGAGGTGGCTGCAACACCTTGCTGATAACCCATGATGCCCATGCTGAACAGTTGGAGCCAGCTGGGTGCTTGGTCCCTGAGATGCCTGGATTCTGAATGATTGCCTTTACAGTCCTGCTTTGCTTTCTGCATTTTACAGGGACCAGATGCCTACAGCAGCGCTCAGGGGTTTGCATTTCCCCTGCTCTTAGGATCATACAGGCAATCCAGAACCTGTTGAGTCCACGTGCTAGACGTCTCAGAAATACAACTTCCCGAGGAACTGGATGAATTATCTCACATATGGAACAGGGACAGGGTGGTGGAATTGGCCTCTGCTTTGCCGGGGGGGGTGTGACTTCGGAGTTTTTATGAGCTGTCAGAGCACTTTTTCATCCTCTTCACTGTAAGGTTGTGGACGTGAAATGTAGTGCAGAGAAAGAGGCAGCTTTGACACACTTGCAAGTTTTCTGGCCATGATCAATCTGCAGTGCTTCTTGCTGGGGCTTCTTTGCACCAGAAAGGCTCCTCAACTGGCTCGCTCTAACACACTGCCCTGACTGCAGGCAATTAATTTCTAAGGTTTTATTTAAATGAAAAAAACCCAAACCCAACCCTCAACCCCCCCACTTGTAGAAATAAATGCCATTATGTGCAGCTGTAACAATTTTCCACCCAGTCCCGTTCAGTCATGCATCGACAGCTGCCTTTAAACTTGAACTTTTTCCTCTTCTGAACAGCCTGCTACCACTTGAACTGCCTGACTAATATTATCGTCTAGAAGCAGCAGCAGATATTATCTCATCTGAGAAGAGAGATTTCCAGGTCTGAATTCCAGAGCTGCAGTGGGGACTCATACATTCCCCATGCAGTCACAGCCTTCAGGAGCCATGAAGCTGATTTTGGGTGGGGGTGGCAACAAGAATCCCAGGTAGTGCCCAGACCTTCATGCTCTCTTCTCTCCCCTCCTCCTTTTTTTCTCATTACAATTCAACAAAGCCAAGAGGCCACATCTGAAAGGTGTAGGAGTTCCACCAGCCTCTCTTGATTCTCTCTCACCTTGCCCATCGCTTGATCACCACTTTTACAGGGCTTGTTTAGCCCCATTAGGTGGTTCTTTCCTTCATTAAAGCAACATGTGTGAAAGTCCAACTTCTCTTAGCTTTTCTACCCTCCCGATTAAGACATCACAAACTTTTGAAGTAGATAATTTTGTTTGTCTAAATACTGATGTGTTTTACACTGGTTCATTGTATGCTGTATCAAAATATGCAGTCGATCCAGTACATATGCTTAAAAAATATCAATACATATTTTATTTCTAAACCAATTTCCCTCTCAGGGTATATAGCTAAAAAGAATTATAACTCATAAAAAACTAGCATTGCAGCAAGTTTCAGAGTTAATGTGTGGTATGTGTTTGCCTATGGCAAATATCAGGCAATTTGAATTAATTTAGGTGTCCCTGCCTAGTCACATCTTCCATCACCATAATTTATCAGGCTATCTGATCATTTTGTTTTGTTCAAACTTTAGGCCAAATTCTTCCTCCAGATTTATGCATGCAGTGGCATACACACTTCTCTTAGATTTAGTGGGAATTATGAGTCTGTCTCTGAATGGAGAGCTCTATTTCAAAGGTCTATATGTTTGAACAAAATTTGTACAAAACCTACTCTGGAGAGGAGCATTCTATAATAGGCCAGTGTGAATTTATTCCCAGTTTTGCTTTTTGTACTGTCTGAAAGTGTAAATTTTGCAAAAACTAAACTTAGTTGAGAAAACCCTAGATTTTCATAATATCAGATAAAAAGGAATCAGATTACCACTTTTACAATGAAAAAATATTTTCAGAATTTCATCACTTTTGAAGGAATTTAATGTTTAAGTTTTAATTTTACTATTTTTACACAATTTCATTACATTTATGCCAGCATCAAAAATCACAAGCAGGAAACATTTTGAAATGGAAAAGATCAAACTTTTAAACATGCTAAATAACAATTGCCCCTCTATGATTTTTAAAGATAATTAAAATAATATAATACTTCAATTAAGCAATTTAAATAAAAAAATACACGCTATCACTAATTATACATTGTGAAATAGTGTAAATAATGAGTAAAAAAGGAACTAAAATAAACTGAAATAATTTTTAAAAAAGAAATTCTGAAATGAACTTTTGCAAACCATTAGACATTTCCAGTTTCTACTTCATGGAAAATTTCAGCTGTATTTGGTTATATACTAAGTCTGACAGTCTCAATAGATGTTAGAGATCTCAGAGCAGGAAAATATATGTCATTTCGAAAGCCTGCTATTACAATTAAGTTTGCTGTCTCACAGAGTCTCAATTAAGCAGGGAATAAACACTGTCCTAAGTGTTTATTAGGAAGAAACTCTGCTTTCCAAACACTTGAGATAACTGCTTTTTTGTTCTATGGCAACCAGGTTTCGAAAGAATGATGTTTCATTGTTCTCTGGCACAAGCCTCCCACATGTTTTTTCTTTCTCCTGTTTGCAATGCTTCACAGAGCTGCATTTTGCATGCAGGGATCCAAAATCAGGCCTAGCACAAATAACCCTTTATGCCCCGGCTGGTCTACAGACATATTGAGATATGTGTCTGCTTCTCTGCCCAGGGTCCAGCCTTCCACAGAGCTGCTGGCTCCAACGCCCCAAATTAAAGGAGATTGGAAGACCCAATGGTGGGCTTCACCTCACCTGACATGGAGTGCTTGTGGAAGCGACCTCTGTGTCTGAGCAAGTCACAGTCAGCTCCTGTTCAAGTCACGGGAGATAAGCAGGGTCTTCAGAATACGACTCATCTGGCCTGTTGTGGTAGTTTAGCTTGGCTGGCAGCCAAACACCGAACAGGCGCTCCCTCAGTCTTCCCCATCCCAGGGAATGGGGAGAGAATCTGAGGGGTAAAGGTAAAGAGACTCATAGGTTGAGGTAAGAATAATTTAATAATTGAAATAAAATAAAAATTAAAATAATAATGGTAATAAGAGTAGAATATAATATACAAATGAATGATGCACAGTGAAATTGCTCACCACCTGCCAACCAAGCCCAGCCTGTTCCCCGATAATGATCCCAGAGAAGCAACAATCCCAAAACTGAAACCGGTTGACCCTCATTATTTCACTGAACATGACATTACATGATATGGAATATCCCATTGGCATATCCAAATGCCAGTTTGATTTTGCTAATTTTACTATGCTCCAGCCAGTCCTTTGCACCTACAGACTAGCAAAACATGAGGAAGTTGGAAAGTCCTTCATCTTCCAGCAACAACTGAAAATGTTAGTATGTTACCAACATTATTTTCATAACAAATCCCATATTGAAACCAAAACACAGCACTATTCTAGATACTGCTGTCCCAGCAGAAAACCAGGACACCTGTTTTAGGCACCTGCTTCTTGAGCTGCACAGCAATGGATCTTCTCTCCTGTGACCGCTCAGGGAACCTGCATGACTACCACAAGTGCAATGGTCTACCTCTGCTCAGGTCCATCACACACACTGTGCTTGGCAATAATTTGATTTAACAGAGGGTCTAGGTGACCAACTCCCTTAGCCACTATTTGAAAATGAAAATTATGTTCCCAGCCACAAACTTTCCTTAGACCTTACGCAGTCTTTAATGGTGCTGTGCTGTGAGACGCTCACTCGAATATCCTCTGTTCTGGGCCACGCTGTATTTTACATAGCCAGGGAATGCTCTGAATGTAGCGTTTCCCTTGGCAAGAGGAGGGCAGGGGTTCCTCCGCAGCGTCATCATGGTACCCAGAGCACAAATTGCTCCATTCTATTGCAAACAGCAGTATTTCTACCATTAGAATAAAAAGAATAATTTGTATGGAGTTCCCTTTTCTTTGCAGACAGTCAGGGATTTCTTCCATATTAGAATTTGCTTGGCAATATTATAGTTGTACAGAGGAACAGCTTCCTTTGAGCCAGCTGTATCAAGAACGCAAACAGACCTAGTGAGTTCCAGCCGGGGCCATCAGTCACCTCTATCTTTCTTTCCAAACTCAGTGAGTGGTCCTTGTGGCCAGGCAGAGGGATGGAAAAGCCCACTGAGGATCTCAATCTCTCAAGCAGAAAATGTGAATTTAGAGAAAGGTAAGAGGGATTCAGGTCTAAGAAATATCAGAGGGTGATACATGTTTGCTTTTCCTGAGTTTCCTGGGTCTTGCTGAAGGCAGCAACCCCATAAAAACTTGTCTGCTGAAAGGCTTGCTATGTAAGTGCATTTAGACTTCCTGTCCTTGCTGATGCAGGAACAGTCCTGGTTACAAAGAGCATGAATGTCTGGTACAGCTTAAGCTCATTTGTGCCAGAGCTCCTACAATGTGCTCCTGCTACCATGGCCCCCTTGCTTTGTCATGCTCATTTGAAATAAAATAATAAAATCACTGACTGATGACTAACAACATAGACACACATACACACACACAAACAAAAGTTATGGTCTGATATGTCTGCTGGGTCTGCATCACTGATAAATTAAAAAGACAATTGTTTTAGCTAGGAAGATTGCCATCAGAGACTGAGAGCTAGGGTTGCATCCAGATGGCACAGTGCAGGTTGTCCAGCTAACCCCAAGATATCAGTATCCAGAAATCCTTGAGGAAAGAACTAGGATAAGATTGTGTCTGGTAATGATACATCTTTGAAGTTTCTCTTTCGTGAGTCGAATGGTTGAATCACTTAAGCAGGACGATGCTCTTGACACGCCCTTGGAAAAGTCTCTTCCTGAGCTGGCCATTTTCCTTCTCCTTCTGCAGCTCTCTCTTCCAACACCAGCATCATTAAGTGTAATTAGCTTCCTTTTCCACAACTGAAGCCTAAATTTGTGCAACTTTATGTATTCTGCTACTTCAATCCATTTTCTGGCCTACACGCCAATTGTACCAACGTTGGCATTGCCAGTTAAAGCTGTTTGATCCCTTAACCCATAGCAAGCCTGAGGCCGGTGTTCCAGTTACCCATTACTGAGATAATTCAGTGTAAATCAACTCCTCTGTCCCTTCTAGGAAATGGAAGTCCAAAATCAAAGGAGAGTAATTATAGTATCCTATTTCTTGTCATGCCCTTTTTCCTTTTACTCTATCCAAGTCCTTACTTTTTTGAGCTGTTCTCTTCTCTCCCCTCTCTCCTTCCCACACGTCCTTCATGAATCCCGAGCCCTCTCTCTTGCCCAAGGTGAGATTCTCATGCATTTTCTTGCAATCACACATGGTTTCAATTTGCTCCTCTTTAACTAACACCCAAATTCAGGCCATAAATGCTGAAACCACTCAAACCATCAGAAAACAACTCCTGCTTCATGTCTCCTCAGGGCTACATCCCAGGCTTTGCAACCCCAATACTCCAGGAAACCTTCACAGAGTATCTTCACAGAGTTTCACAAGGTTCATACTCCTTCATTCTTATCAAGGGCCATCTGTGTTTCCTCACTAGATAGGCATACCCTTCTTAGGTTTTCTCCTGTTCTCTCTGTTGTGAGCTGACTGTTTTAGGATTCCTCCACAAATTAAACAGCATGGAATTGCTGTGTTCCTCATGTCTCCTGACAAAGAAGGAAGAAAAGAAATCAACTTTTATACAATTTCTCCTTTAAAAAGTGCTGCTATGTATCAGGAAAAAACAATGAGCAGAAAAAGTGGAATTTGGTCCCCACCTTAGCCCAACAGAATTAATTTCCTTTGCATTTATTGTAATTGGGCACATAGTCATGTATTTATCATTGATTTTGCATTCTTGCTCATGGTCCTTAATGAATGTGGCCCAAAAACCTCCATCAAAGATACAAATAATAACAATGATCTCAAGTTTGATTCCCTCCATGTTCTATATGAGGCAAGTACTTTGAATGCATGGGAAAACATTTCTATATCGAGCTCGATTTCTTCATTTGCAGAAGAGGAATGTTCTATAGTTACTGAAGAAGCTTAGGCCATATGGTCCCACCTACATGATCTTCCTTCCTGTTTTCACAGTATATTTTGCGCTATTTAGCCACTTTTTTTTGTTTTGCTGTTGATGTAACCACAGTGATCCAACAACAGCTAGTTTCTTGCCATTCAGCTGTAGAAGAATTGCGACACTAACCATTCTGTGCCTGTGTGTGACTGAGTCTAATACAGGGATGGTCATTTATTCTTAAATTATTCTTCCCAGTTCCATCATCTATCTCATCTTCTGTTATTAATATTGTTAACACTGTTCTTGTAACAACAGCCAGAGGCTTTGGCTTCCAGCTACATGAAGAATTTAAACGCATTTTTTTCCCTTATCCTTTTCACTATCCATTAAGGTCACAGCAAGATCTGCTTCACTTTCTCCTCTGCTTTCCCCCTATATTAAATGCAAATATGTTTTTATGTTGTTAAGTGGGAATGTTGTTAAGTGGGAAGGGCAAGTCTGCAAAATTCAGAGAGTGCCAAATGCCCTGTGCAGAATTAATTTGCCTCCCCCCGCCCCCGTCTGCCAGTGCCCACAATAGCTCGCTGCTTTTTTCCATCATAGTCAGAGGAGGCAGAAACTAAGGAAAAAAAAACCCAAAACAATGCAATGACAGGAAAATATGAAAATTGAATAAAAAATCATAAATGTGGAAAAATAATAGAAGTCATCGTCAACCACTAGACAAGAGACCCAATGAGCTACAACTCTGTTATCCAGCTGAGGGTCATGTCCTGAAATGTCTATGGAACATCCTGAAAGTTTCCTGAGCTATTAGAAACTTAAGTTATTTAGTCTTCAGGCTTGATTAAAGAAAAGATTAATCACTTATTGTAGAATGTTTTATATTATACCTGCTGTGTAAGGACCTCTCCATGATTTATAAAGTCCAGTGTCAGCTCCTCTGTGAAACAAATATTATTCCTGTTGTATGGAAAAATGCATTTAGATGTGCAGAAACTCAGGCTATTTTTAAATACTTTTTATACTGTAAGTTATACCATAATTATAAATGGAAATATATTTAATTAAAAGGAGATAAAGGATGACCTATAGTTTCTGTGTTAGTCCTCAGTTTCTCTTAGTTTCTGTTTTCTTATTTTGGGTTCTGTGTTACTTTTACATACTATAAATACAAATGAAAAAATAGAGAGGAATCTGTCACTTATTCCACAGCATATCAATTTACCATGTTCAGCCACACATTAAGGAGATTGTCTGTGAAGTTCTCTCTTATTTGTTTCCCTATTTTAGGTAGTTATCTACTGGGTGCTAGATTTGGGGAAAAAAACCACCCCACACCTTTATTTCTTTTAAATTTTAAAGCATAAAGCCTTTCAGATTTGTACATCATTAAGGTGAGACAGAGACAATGATCAACAGACTTTTGCAAGACAATTTCCAAAGTGAAAAAGGTCATTTTACTGCCATGATTACCATTAAGATATTAATCAAAATTTACTCAGGAAAGTAATAGAGAATACCTTGGCTATGTTTGTAGTAATGTTTGGTAACATTATTTAATTTCTTTTTTTCTGAAGCATGGGCAAAAACTAGGCTAAACTGGGCCATTCAAGCTATGGGCTCCGTCCTGAAAATACTTGTAATAAGGCCCAGCTTTGCACATCTGTGCAGCTTCAACCTACTCTAAAGGGAATATTCCCATGTGTAAAATTAACTCAGATTTGTAGGATCAGGGCTTACATTAGGAAACAGTGCTGCAGGCCTGCTTAGAGGAACAAATAGAACAGCTGCACCTAATATGTGTCATTATTATTATTGGTTTAATCTGTCCCCTGTGAAATTAAAATTATGCTAAAATGGCATTTGCCTAAGCTGAACTTGAGAAACAATTAACAAATATAGCTCTAAAGTTTAACTGAGGCTGGGGGACCTTCTTCCATTGCTGAGACTTGTGGCTGCATGTGGGTATGACATGTGGGGGTGTACAGAGCCAGGGGCTCTCCAGGGCCCTGGGGCAGGGGGTGTCCACTGATGTAAAGCCATGTCTCCTCCTGCATCCCTGGCTGTGCAATGGGACAGGCTCTTGCACAAGGCTGGGCTTTTTTGGTGGTGGACTCCTTCTCTCTGTGCATTCCCCTGAAGCCCAGGAGCCTGGCACTGAACACATGCAGCTTCTTTTAGATGTCTTTCTCCCTAAGCACATAGGATTGAAGGATATTTCCAGGAGGTCTGCATGCACCAGTGGTCAATCAAATCATGGTCCACATGGAGCCAGGGAGAATAAGGGAAGGTTGCAGACTGCACAGACCGAGTGCAGGAAAAGACAAGCTGTAAAACAAAACACTGAGAGCTATTCCCCAGCAGGCTGCTCAATGAGTTAAGCCTGATGAGGGGCTGCTTTGACTCGCACTGAGTCCAGCAGAGGTTTTATGTGAGCACTTACAGCAGCAGCCATAGCAACCCACTACAATACAGATAGCATTTTGAAGGTGCGGGGAACCGAAGATATTAATGAACCAAGGACGTGGGCTCTTGAACATCCTGAAAAGGGAGAGCTTTTAGACAACAAATCAGACACATGAGCCTGATGGCTTGTCCCATATAGCATAATTTTATTGTGATTCTCACAACATTGAAGAGCTTGTAAAGTATAATTGCACGTGGAAAGGGTCTGTGCAGATGGGCTACCAGGAATTCACTCAGGTCTTGTTCGGTATATTCTGTGAGACTTCACTGATACTTGGAATTTTGGTAGAAAAGAGAAAACTGGTCCATGCAAAGGGGGAGAGGCAGAGGAAGGAATTCAAAACTCAGAAAGGATCTCCACTGGAACAAGGTAACAGCTTAATCTCCATTGGAAAGGAGGAAACATGAAAGAATGTCAAAAGACACCATATTTTTTATTTGCAGAAACAACAAAATCAGGTCTTAATACAATTGTTACTTTTAACTTCTCAGGAACCTTTTGTAATGAAGGACACCTTTAAAAGGCAGAGAGATGAACATATGGCTCTTTGTTTGTGTCAAGAAATCATGTCAGCAAGGCAGAAAGGAGCAAATAGGATTTTACGCTGGAATAGTTAGAAACCAGGAATAGAAGTACTGTGGTGGGAGGTGGGAGCCCTTCTTCTCCATGTCAGCACTGTCCAGTGCAGTGTTGGACACTGGGAGGTGCACAATCTGCTCTGCCCAAGGCTCTGCTTGACCATGTGCAGCATAGCATTCTTCTGAGTGGGCATGAGTTGTAAGAGATAGGTGTCATTTCCAGCCTTGCTTTTCTTGGACTTTGCACAGGCTATGAGTTTATTATAGTGGGATGGGGAATTATCTGAGTGGTTCATACTACAGAAGTAATCCTGGGAATTTCTGACTAAACTGAATGGTGTGCTATCCACAACCGCAGAGGTGTTGACTTGATAATCCAGACAGCCCCATCTAGTCTCATGTTCCCCAAAATACTTGGAAAAAGATTCAAGTGGGTCTTGAAGGACATAAGAAGGTGGCACTGGCCCTCTGGACAGCTCTGGATTTCACACAGAACCTGGGCTTGGACAGCACTGGTGGTGTACCATGGTGGAATGTCTGCCTTGGTGGTGTAAAAGTATCTACATGAGAGAGCTGGTGATGAGCATGTCCAGTGTAATATGTGGAATGGTCAGCAAAGATTTTAGATTTCTATTTTCTGGGGACATCTCTGCAGATGGGGCTGTTTGCAAACACAGCAGCTTGGCTTCATAGGTGGGGTCAGATCCATGGAATGCCTAGCCAAAGGTCGGGGATACGGACTGCTCCCTCTTCCCAGCTGCCTGCTGGATGACTCTCTGCTAAACTGGACCAAGCAGGGCCCTGTTGACTTGGGATCCTGGACAACTGCCAAGGGTACTCACCTGTTAAAGCAGCTCTGTCTCTAACTATTTTCATCTTCTATGCACACCAGGGCACTGAAGCACAGGGCTTTTTGAAAGCCCAGCTCCTAAGACCTTGTTTCGTAGTGTTAGACCTTATGGTCAAATTCAGCCAATCTTCTACAGACTGCCACTTTGTATTACACAGTTCAGTTATTTCATCAGCTACTTCGGTGGGAGTGAGTGGCATATGAACCCTTGGTCTGCTGGAACATGGCTACCCCTCTAGACAAGAGAGGGCTACAGCCTTGATTCCGAATATTTTCATTTTCATGTAACTCTTATGTAAGCATGGGTTGATTATTCTTTCCAATGAGTTATATTTTAGCATGATATTCACTACTGTCATCTTTACAGCACAGAGCTTTAAGGCTGTGATTGTGTGTAGTGTTACACATTGTACATTTGTTTTGTTTTCCAGAATGGCTGGAACCACTTGGTATTTTTATGCAGATCTCATAGATGCATATAGGCCTGAGTTGCTCTTCTATGTCTACTCTAGCCAGGAACTCCACCAGTGTTTCCTGGCCTGCTATTCAGTAATACTTATTAAAGTAAAGGGGAAACCTGTGATGATCTTCCCAGTTACTGTGCCTAGTGAATGGAAACCCCAAGAAGTGTCTTGACTAGATAGCAGAACTTCACAACTTTTGACAGCTGTGCTATATATACAGAAAATGTAGTGTCGTTTTTCCAGCCGTGAGAGTCTCACTCTCTGCCTAAACTTCAAAGGGAACATACCTGGAAAATTTACTCAGACTAAGAGTGTGAATTCATCACAGAATCTACCTCACCATTTGCCTAGACTGAAAATAAGCAGTTCCAGAGAGATTACCATGACAGAAGCAGGGAGGATCTAGTCAAGGTCAACTGTCTGTTTCCTGAATGCTGCCAAGAAGTGGGGAAGGCAACTCTAGATAACTTCTGTGATGCTTCTGCTTGGTCTTTCAGCTGGTCTTTGACTGGAGTGACTTTAAAAAGTGGCCTTGAATGACCCTGCTAAGTCTCTCACTGGTGACACTAGAAGGCATTGGCAGAATGGTACTGACTTTGCTACAGCTGTTCCTGCATTTTGTACAATTGATTGAGGTGAGCATTCCTAGCACTCAAATATAGTCCCTGTAGGGCATTTGTTTTTCACCACTCATGTAAAATCTACATATAACTGTTAGCTATTATTAATTATTAGTTATGATATAATGTAAACCAAGCCATATTGTAAACAGTATGTTAGTGGTGCACAGTGCTTTTTCAGTACAGGAGACAGCTGGGGCCTGGCTGAAGGCTTAAAGTTAGAGCATGAACAGCCTGAACTAAGCTGAGACTGTCTGAAAGAAGAAAATATTAAAAGGATCAAGGGAACAGAAAAATTTCCTGCTATGTGGAAAAGGAGGGGGCTCTCACAAGACAACATAGGGAAAAGCCTCAAGGCCATGTTGTACTCACCTGGCTTGCAAGGAGAGTCCCCAGGTAGCATTACCTTTCATTTATTTATATAGGTCTTGATATATTAGTAATGTTATGCAGATGTGACAGTCCAAAATTCTGCATGGGTTGGACAGATGTTCAAAAGTTCTTATAGATGTTTAACAAGTATGGTGTGGAGAAATAAAAGTATTGCTCAGGGAGAGCATTCTGGCATAGCTGGGACCAGGGCACAGCCTTCCTACATCCAGGTTTCACCCACTCAGAAACCTGTGGCTTCCTTTCCACCCTTCTCATTATCCCTAAGGGGTCCTAGCCTGCAGTTAAAGATCTGAACCTTTTGTTTCACTGTACAGAAACAGGTTGTTTTGCCTCCTTAAAAATCTAGTATAAAAAGCTAATGCAAATGCAACAAGTTTTATTGAGCATGAAACCATGTCATGGGCCAGCAGAACTGTGTTACCACTCTGTGGCCACATTCATGTACAGAAACCACAGCGAGCAGCTGAATTGCACACGTGTGGTGGGGAGAAGAAGAGGGTAAGTTGACCTTCTCCAAAGTGCAGGGACACCTTCTCTCCTTCCCATTCAGACACATGGGAGGGTGGTGGGTCCTCCAGAGTGTTTGCAGTTAGATTGTGAAAGGCTCTTGAGGCAGCAGCACTCTGCCTCCCCATTCCTCCTCAGAGAGCCATTTCTATTTTGACTCCTAAAGATAGATGCCAAATAAAAACAACTTTATTTTCTACCGCAAGCTGAAAGCATCAGTTCCAGTAAGCAGTCCCCAAACCTAGGCTAATACAAGGCTAACGAAGAAGTTAACAGCCGTGTAGCCTGATATCAGCTTGAGTTTCAACAGCCTCAAGAACTTAAACATTACAAGCTCCCTCCACGCAAATAAGACTGGCTGAATAAACAAGCTATTTGCTTTTGAAACACACTTCAGGCTTCTTTTATGTAAAGTCTAAAGTCAGAGTGTAGTTTCCAGGTCCTGTGTCCACCCACAACGTTTTTCTCCTCAAATGCAAGCCTCCATGTAATGATATGACCATATAAACTGAGGCTTCATTAAAAAAAAGTCTCATTGCCTTACATCTGATAAAACTCAAAAGCTGACCACATTGTGACAGTGATGAGAAAACAAGTTTTCTAAAAGAGAAAAACTATTTTGGTCAGTAAGGCTTCTTTTTTCTGGGTTTCAGTATCTCAAAGATAGGCATGCAGAAAAATATATCAGCCCATCTGAAAAAATAAATGAGAACCTATGAAAAATAAATGTGACTTACCTTCTTTTTTAAGTTTTCCCACCACTTAGCTCTAGATATCACTAGAACTAGCAGTACAAAAATTAAGTCCATCTCCAGAGAAATAGCATTAGTGAATATTATTAGGAAAGAAAGAAGGAACAAAGAAAGATCTAGTAGTTCTTTCTTCTTATTATATATGTATATGGCTTCTATTTTTTTAAAGCAAAATATTTTATAAAATATTTTACACAATATTTTATGACCAAGAAATAAGGACACGTCAAATAGAAACTTATCTGGGTTTTCTCACATAAGCCTATGTGCCTTGAACTTTCAAAATTCTGAGAAACCGTTCTGGTTTATCAATAAAGTGAGTAGGCAGTGAGTGGTATCAGGGCGTAGCTCATCAATGAAACTCCTCACATAAAAACATCAAGGACATACAGAAGTGTTTATAGGGTCAGGATTTCAGAGCAAGTGATGAGTGCAATGGAAATCCCTAAACCAAAGAGACAGGCTCTACATCTTCTATCCATGAATCACACAGCCCTTTGCATACACTCACTAATGACCATGCATCAGCCTTGTGTAACAACCATCACAAGTACTCTGGTAGTCCTTATTTTATAAGCGGTAAAGATCTGGTGGAGAAGACAGTAATTGTTCTGATTTATGACTGGCTCAGAGATATGAAGCAGCTGTGTCTGCTCCAAGGTAAAGAACTTGAAAACAAAACCTAAACTGTGGTGACCTCTATCACTCTGTGCTTCTCATGTAGATGCCCCAGTGTCAGCCTGCCAATAGCTTGGGCCTATAGGGCAGCTATCTAAATGTTAGACATCTAGCCAAGACTGTTGTTGGGATCTCCTTAGGGCTGATGTACAGACAGGAACCAGTCTTCCTGCTGGTCTTAAATACCTACAGAAGTTTGGGATTAATGGTGCCCTTACAGGTGTATCTCCCTCTGCATCAATTATATATATTATTGATTATATATATATGTATATATATATATAAAATA